>NC_143014.1:296564642-296689642 GCF_055824585.1 Amblyomma mixtum
TGTTCACAAGTGCTTCGGAATTGCGAGAACAGCAGGAAACCCAAAATCGATATATTTAAACGTACTTTAGCCCCTGCGATGTCTTTGAAGGGACACTAAAGAGAAAGAGAGGTTGGCCTGGATCGATAGCGTACCGCGCTCTAGTCACATTTTTCGTGCTTAGCTAAAATAGTATAACATAGAGGAAATTGTAAAAAGAAAAATCCATACTTGCAAATATAAACAGAGCAAGCAAATAACCGAAAACGATTGCCACGACAAATGATACGCCAACTTCAATACGAACAAAAAGGTCGAATATGAGTCAATTACATTAACTGATTTTCACCGGAGCAGCGACAGCCTAGCCATGGAAACTAATATTTTGCACAGCGGTACCTCCTTAATTTGTTCCTGGAACGCTTTTTTCTAACATACTTGGCAATTTGTTCAAATTTATTAAGTATATATACTCTACTGACTGGTAGCCGAATAACTGCTTTCTATAATTCTTTCTGATTTTTGGTTTTTCTGGTGTCGTATGTTAGAACTTACACCATCTATCATTTGTACGATTCAGCAGCATATTTTTGTTTGTGTATACCCAGGAGAGATTTCATGCAGTAAATCTGGTTGGCTTGTAGAATAGAATATCGAAGAAAATTAGGGGCTTTTCTTCACAGAGCTTTACAATCTGAGTACCAACGTCTTCTGTTGTCTTTTATCGGTCTAACGCCCGAAGTGTTCGAGAGTTTTAAAACACACGGTCGCTCACACGGTCGCTCACAAGCACAAGGTCGCTCAATATTAAAGGGAACATGGAAGCGCGTGGCCTCTGCGCTTCGCCAAACCCTGCCGCCGAGAGCCAGCGAGAAGATGGGTGGCACCAAGCGCATGCGCATAAAGAGCAGCCGGCCGCACTTTGCGTATGCCACGCACTCCCGTGTTCCCTTTCATATTGAGGGACCTTGTACACTATCGCGGCTTTTCATCCTCAACAATCTAGCGCAGCTTCGGAGGCAGTGGTTTGGCGGAACAGTCGCGCACACAAAGAAAGCGTGCTGCACCCTTGCCTTATTGAGTCAATGGGCAGCTTCATCGAATAAGACGGAAATCTATCTTGCATCAAGCCGTTTCCAAGTGCATTGTGCATGTATATATATTTATACCGGTTGTCCCAGCTAAATGTAACCAATTTTTTAAAAATGCGAAGTGTCCTAGTTCAGTGAAACCAACTGAGGGTTATTCATAGTCGCGTGACCTAGTCTTGAGTATTTTTTTTCGCTCTTCAAAGTTAATTAATTCGTTAAGTTTAATTAGCTAACTGTAAGGGATCGGTAGTGCGTGCGGGGTCATTACTACCGCTAATTCTTTCTCCGTACCCCGCCGCTGCCGTCTTCAATGGACCCCCCCCCCCCCCCCCCCCTTGACGGGACGGGACGGGACGGTGGGGTGCGCTCGAAGGGAAGAATGACATTTCTTGGAACGATGCGCGCGCGCAGGCGCCGGGCCGCTCGGGCGTCCATCGCCCCTTGGGGCTGATTCGCGCCGGCTAGGCAAAAGAGCGGTGAAAGCTATGTGGCTGAAGGGCCGCCACACGTCGACCCCCCCCCCCCCCCCCCCCCCTTGTCTTAATCCCCTCGTCTTGGCGGACACCAGATATGCGACACAAGCTCGCGACGAACGTCTCGTTCGAAAAGTCTGCAGAATTCCTGAGGATTAAGCACTGCCGGACGGAACGGCGTCAGGACGCCGTTGACGAGGGGGGCGGTAGAGATGAGGAATAGCCGGCGACAGCGCGTCTAGCCTCGAGCAGCGAAGGCCCGAGTTGGGTGACGCTACGGATACCGGAGAGGCGCCGACTAAACAGCCTTGGGTAGGCTAAGTCGCCTTGGAATGCAGGTCCGAGCTTGCAGTGGCAGTTACAGCGGTAACTACCCGTTTAAGCCCGATAATCCCTTAATCCGGGACGACGCCAAAGTCGAGGGTCATTGGGGAAACCGCCGTCACGTGCTCGCACGAATGTGTTTTGTGTTTGTGTTTACTTTTATTTTGGAGGGAGAATGTTCTACCCCGCACATGCTGGCACTGGCTGGCACGACTGTGCGTTTGTTTGTTTTTATTTTTTTTTTTGCAATGGAGAGGGTGTGTTGCCGTACGGAGGCTAGAGGGCTGGCCATGCTCTCGATGAGCCAATCGTATGAAGAGTGTAGCATGATTGGTGGCTACCAAATGTGGACCGGGCCTTTAGGGTTTTAAAACCGGGCCCCGGAGCCGGAAAAAGGGTTCTGAGCTAAGGTCAGGTGCTATGCATCTTCGGCTATGCCGAGTAGGGGCCTCCCCTAGTGTTAGCCAGTTCCACCTTTTTGTTGTTTGTCTTTTTGTTGCTTAATGTGTCTCCAGTGCCTTAACTTGTATATGCTTGTAAATATCTGTACATAAACTTCAAGTATTCCCTTTATCCCTGCATCGTATCTCGTCGCAAGACCGTCTCTGACGGGGCACCCCTAGTGCGAAGAAAAGCTTCAGTTTTCAAGTTAAAGAAACCGCCTCTGGCGGGGCACCTCTGGTGCAAGGAAGGAAGAAAGAACTTGTGTGGAACTTCACTCTAACTTTTTAATTATTGACTTCAGGAATAAAGTGTCAATGCAAAAGTCTCGAAAAACCGCTAGTAGTGCTGTTTCCGTCAACTTATGATTTACGTAGCTTCATTTATTGGCTTTAAAAGAAAGTTATCACGTGACCAGCTGCTTGCTCACTTCTCTGCCTCAATGTGCACCCAACGTCTCATCGACCAGAGGACTTCAGAAAAATCGGATTTTATTCTTTAAGGCGCGTCTTGGGACGTTGAAGTGGTACAGTTGTCATGTGGAAGCTTTTTCTTATTGTGCGGGTTATGGTTAAAGACCGGTTAAAAAACTACTTTAGGTAAATATTACTTTGCTGCAAATGTCTCAGTAAGCTGTTTCTCAAAGCGATCTACAACTTTTTCATTGACACTTTGTTCCTAAAGTCAATAATTAAAAAGTTAGTTACTTAATCTTAACTAATTAGTCAACCTTGAAGAACGAAAAAATACTGCAGACTAGGTCACGCGACTATAAACAACCCTCACTTGGTTTCAGACGGCTAGAAGATCCCGTGTTTTTTCAAAGCTTGATTACATTTAGCTGGGACACCTGGTATATGCATATCGAACACTTTCAGATATATATATATATATACATATATTTGGGCGTGTTCAGATAAGAACGGTAATCAAGGTCCCGTGACCATTTTTTGTTTTCAATGAAATTTTTATATATGATGGGCAAATGTGTCCACACAAAGGAATGAACCTTAGTTTTGCAAGAAGCTTCGTAGTTTTCTCGGAAAAAAATCGCATGTCACAAAAGGTGGAGAATGTCGTTTTTGGCACTTCGCAAAGTTGCAAGTTTGAAGGCTAATTCCGTGCGCAAAAAAATTTTCCCGCGCATAAGCATTTTTTCAGAACTTCTTTACAACTTGTAAAATAAGGAAAAATAAAAAATGTTTTCTTCCTCTTTCAACCTTCCCAGTAAAAAAATTTCAAACTTCGCTTCTGGAGCTATGCGATGCAAAAGAGGCACTTTTCAGGGCAGCCTTAGGGCAAGATGCCTCAAGATCTTCCCACTGAATATTTTTCTCAGTATTTTTCAGCTGCTTCTACTCACCTCAGGCAAGTTCTGTCGCTCTAGACTTGACAGATAGTTTTCAGTACGGTCTCAAAATTGGCCGAGGTTCAAAAACGCCAAAAAAGTGACAACTTTGACTTGGGTTTAAAAAAACATCACCATCGAATTTTGTTAAAATTTGCCTGAATAATCCTCAATACATGATAACTTTAACGCACTAGAAAAGTGTTGCATTATATTGTTTTAAAATACAAAAATAAACACAAAACTGAGTTCATGTTCTTGGTATATAGAATTGCTTATTACTGCCTCTTAGAAATAGTAGCTGTCAGAAATTTGATTTAGCACTCATTGAACGTGGTTACATTTTATTTACCCCAATATCCGAACCATTCTCAATGCTTATAGAGCTTCTATTCGCTTGTTAGCGGCGCTCTTAATGCGTGAAAATGGTAATAAATTCGCTATTTTGCCTGATGTCATAAGAATTGGCTGGTGGCGGTCAAACCTTGTTTGTATTCTCTAATTTATTCGTCGTACGGTCTATTGGCATATATAATTGATTCATTAAAGATATTAGATCATTTATCGCTTCTTAGAAAAATTTTTGTATATAAGAGTTAATATTAATGCGTTTCTGAAGTCGGCGTTTTCGAACCTGCGTCTATTACCTCTGTGTTCAATGGTTCTACAAGGCGCTGTCAGGAGACAAAACGTCGTCTCCTGAGGGGAACGATTTATCTGCAAGGTTTTTGATCATGGGGAGTTTTAATCGGGAGGCGATTTAAAAATGGGATGCCGCTTCATGTGCACATTGCAATTCAGAAAATCGTAATAAGAAATAAACGGCGGCAGTTGATTTCGGTTTTGCGCACAGTATATTGTCCAGCACGAAGCACTAACCAGATCACAGTCTCTTCCATTCAGAAGCAGCGGTGGAGGCCATGTAGGATGCACTGCCTTCATGTGACTGAACCGACTTCCACAGGTGGAGCGTCTGAACTCCAGGCACTTTCTTTGCCAGTTTCCATTGTTCCTTCTTCACTTCGCGAAAGTCTGCAAGCTCCCTCTGTGGTAGCTCCAGAATGGTGATGTTCTTTAGTGTTTCTTGAATTGCGTCTACGAAGCCTCCAGCTGTGTGTATGACGCAAGTTGTGTTGGGATGCTCGATGTTTCACTAGCCCACCAACGCCGCCGCAAGCATTTTTGCAGTGTCCAGAGGCCAAAAACATCAATATCGTCCGTTGACATTCACTGCGCTGCAGCTCATGAAACTGGTATTTATTCCTAAACTGAGCGGGAGCCCAGTCGCTCAAATATATTATCTTTGTGTAGATTGGCGCGTTTTCTTCGCGATGTGCTTTGATTATCGACAGAGCCAAGCATGCATGAGCGGAATCATAACATATCGTCCAAATTAATGGCATAGTTACGAGTCGATTTTCTTGACATGACAACGCAGGTAAACACGGTTAGCTGCTTTTTCTTCCAATGGTACGCTTGTACTGAGTCTGGAAGCACAACTGTTCACTTTTTGGCGAAATCAAAATGTAAAACAATTGCACCTCTCTTGCAGCCGTGTGTTTTTTCATGTATTGCTCTTGCTTGCACAGATATAATATAGTTGTAGAGAATGCATTTGATGGTCACTCTTAGAAATTCTCTTATAAACGATGAAGCGCTCAGAGTTTCTTTAACTAGCTCACCGTATTCCCATGTAGCAATCAATACCTCTGCCTCGCTGCTCATTTAAATATTTTCCAAAGTGAAAATGCCATCATGTGGATAGTGGCACAATTCCTGAGGAAACATGACACAGCATCACACCATCGAGCATCCCAACACAACTTGCGGAAGCCTGCAAGTGAGGTCATACACACAGCCGGACACTTCGTAGACGCAATTCAAGAAACACTAAAGAACATCGCCATTCTGGAGCTGCCACAGAGGGAGCTTGCAGACTTTCGCGAAGTGAAGAAGGAACAATGGAAACTGGCAAAAAAAGTGCCTGGAGTTCAGACGCTCCACCTGTGGAAGTAGGTTCAGTCAACTGAAGGCAGTGCTTCCTACGTGGCCTCCACCGCTGCTTCGGAATGGAAGACGCTGTGATCTGGTTAGTGCTTCGGGCTGGACAATATACTGTGCGCAAAACCGAAATCAACTGCCGCCGTTTATTTCTTATTACGATTTTCTGAATTGCAATGTGCACATGAAGCGGCATCCCATTTTTAAATTGCCTCCCGATTAAAACTCCCCATGATCAAAAACCTTGCAGATAAATCGTTCCCCTCAGGAGACGACGTTTTGTCTCCTGACAGCGCCTTATAGAACCATTGAACACAGAGGTAAATAGACGCAGGTTCGAAAACGCCGACTTCAGAAACGCATTAATATTAACTCTTATATACAAAAATTTTTCTAAGAAGCGATAAATGATCTAATATCTTTAATGAATCGATTATATATACCAATAGACCGTACGACGAATAAATTAGAGAATACAAACAAGGTTTGACCGCCACCAGCCAATTCTTATGACATCAGGCAAAATAGCGAATTTATTACCATTTTCACGCATTAAGAGCGCCGCTAACAAGCGAATAGAATCTCTATAAGCATTGAGAATGGTCCGGATATTGGGGTAAATAAAATGTAACCACGTTCAATGAGTGCTAAATCAAATTTCTGACAGCTACTATTTCTAAGAGGCAGTAATAAGCAATTCTATATAACAAAAACATGAACTCAGTTTTGTGTTTATTTTTGTATTTTAAAACAATATAATGCAACACTTTTCTAGTGCCTTAAAATTATCATGTATTGAGGATTATTCAGGCAAATTTTAACAAAATTCGATCGTGATGTTTTTTTTTTTAAACCCAAGTCAAAGTTGTCACTTTTTTGGCGTTTTTGAACCTCGGCCAATTTTGAGACCGTACTGAAAACTATCTGTCAAGTCTAGAGCGACAGAACTTGCCTGAGGTGAGTAAAAGCAGCTGAAAAATACTGAGAAAAATATTCAGTGGGAAGATCTTGAGGCATCTTGCCCTAAGGCTGCCCTGAAAAGTGCCTCTTTTGCACCGCATAGCTCCAGAAGCGAAGTTTACAATTTTTTTACTCGGAAGGTTGAAAGAGCAAGAAAACATTTTTTATTTTCTCTGATTTTACAAATTGTAAAGAAGTTCTGAAAAAATGCTTATGCGCGGGAAAATTGTTTTGTGCATGGAATGAGGCTTCAAACTTGCAACTTTGCGAAGTTCCAAAAACGACATTCTCCACCTCTTGTGACATGCGATTTTTTTCCGAGAAAACTACGAAGCTTCTTGCAAAACTAAGGTTCACTCCTTTGTGTGGACACATTTGCCCATCATATATAAAAATTTCATTGAAAACAAAAAATGGCCATGGGACCTCGATTACCGTTCTTATCTGAACACGCCCATATATATATATGTGTTTGTGTTTGTTTTTTATTCTGCTTTTCTAATCAATGGGCTTTAAGGATAACATATTGAAAAATATTCTAAATCGAACAACAGCACTAATTAAATAAATTAATTAAAAATCCCCTCTGTTCCTTGGTTTCTGTGGCTGTTGGCTTCTCTCATATTTATAACGAGCCCCTCATTCCCCTCCCCTTGTTTGCTTAATTACTTAGCGAAGGCCTCGTTTCTGGCAGCCTTGACGCCACAGGAAGCATAAGAGGGTTCTCACAAAGCTTCCACGCTCGCTGTTCGACGACGTTCTACGTCACATCAGCGGTAACCCAGGTCGTGCTACGTCCGCCGCTTAAGAACGTGGGTGGCGCTGATGAACACTCTCAAGGTTAGGTTATTTGTAAACATAAATAGCCCCGAAAGCAGAAGATTTGACAGCCATCGCCGTAGCTCAGTGGTAGAGCACCGGACGCGTAATTCGGAGGTCGTGGGTTCGGATCCCACCGGCGGCATGTGGTTGTTTTTTCTTCTGCTTTTCTAATCAATTGGCTTTAAGGATAACATATTCCATAATATTCTAAATCGAACAACAGCACAAAATAAATAAATTAATTAAAAATCCCCTCTGTCCCTTGGTTTCTGTGGCTGTTGGCTTCTATATATATATATATATATATATATAGAGAGAGAGAGAGAGAGAGAGAGAGAGAGATAATCTGTGTGCGCTGCCGAGCAACAGCGCAGTATTTGGTCGATATACATGGAACGCTGCAGCCTGGCACCGGAAAAGTTTGCACGGCATGACCATTGTATAGCGGTGGCGAAATATTAGTATTGACACAACCGCTAAGCAACATTCGATGAGGCTGCATAAAATGATGTCCCCATGAAGAAAACTTGCACTTTTATGCCCCTTTTTATGTTACGAAGAAAAATAAGCTTTTCGCTGAAGTTACCATGTCGTACGCCTGGCGTCAAAAGTTTGCGGGCGCACGTGTTGCTAAAAATGCTATTTCCGTATAGCCTGCATGGAGGCATATCACCTGAAAATGACAGGGGTTCTGCAGAGTTGCTGCCCTAAACCACAGGCTGCAGGTTTTCACTTTCTATGCAATGCCTTCAACAAAATTAACGCTTTTGAAAACTCCTTTGCCGCGTAAACTTTTGACGCCGGACGCGCATTCGCTTATTCTCATAGCAGGTTCTATTGCGCCGTGTAAGCGAGGAAAGCCAGTCTCAGCCATATATTCTTTTTTTTTCTGCCCGAGCGCACTCGCCGACGATGCGTTTTGATGGAGCCTTCCTCCAGGTAATCCGAATTAAGCATGAGCAAATGAGAGGAAGGGAACTCTTCTTTTTTTTCGGCAGCCACGTTTTCGGCACAGCTCCTTCTCTCATCCAGGAAATCAGCGCTTCCTTAGAGCCCGGCGACTCGACAGGCGTCGTTAAAGGCCGCAAGTCGGAAGCCCCGCTGGCGTCACGCATTTGCGACGAGGACACGTCCGAAACGCTTGAAATGTCTTCCATCACGTTACGAAAGCAAACACAGGAGGCAAAGGAGTGTCTCGGCGGGATAAATGCCACGTGTATCGACGATCCACGCATCGCTCAGGATCGTTTCCCCTTGTGTATTCACTTTTGCGACCGCTATTTGGAGCACGGAAAAGAGAGGACATTGGCATCCCGCTCAAATATCATTTCTTTTCGGATCCTTAGTTGCTCTCTTTCTCTCTCGTTACGTAACACCAATACAACTAAATGCATAAAACGAAACGAGTACTTGCTCGGTGCGGCATTGGGTGAGATATTCTCCCCGACGTTGTCACCGATGAGCGTATCCAGGTGGCGTTGCGCAAAGCTACATTTTTACTGATGCCCAGACTTTCGTCGCGGATGTTGTGTTAGTTGCATATCCATCAGGATAACTGGTTGGTCGAGCTGTAGATTTATGATGAACCATGTAGCTTGCATACGAAAAGACGAAGGCGAAAAACTGCCGGGGACGATTTGCAACTCATATTATTCGTAGGACGCATTTGTATTTTGTGTGTGGGAACGTGAAATGAGGAAGCCGCGACAATGGGCACTTGGTTAATTTCGTGCAGCTAGTCAGTATGTCCAAGTGGTCTGAAAGGTAACATTTAAAGCCCCGAAAGAAATCGAAGGACCATGGACAGCAGGCAATCTTTCGTCGGACAAATGTTTTCTTTTTCCCCCAGAAAATGCCAGAAAAGTAGAGGCTAGGAGTAGTTCAGCGCTGCTGGAAGGCGCTCATTCGGGCCTCCTTTTTCTTTACTCACCTTCCATACAGTGTCGCCAAACATTTTGATCGGAAAGCACTGTCAACTGAGAACATGTCCGCATGAATCTTTACGTGCAAGCTCTATACAGTAATGAACGCACTGGATGCAAACGGTTTGTCGCGAATTCGCGACTCTGGACGTCAAAGGGTAAACGCGACACAGAACTTTCTAGGTACAGAGGGCAAAACACATGCCTAGAACAACCAAACTGTGCGTTCCGCCGCTCCCAAAGCCGCTTGGACAAAGAAGGAAAAAATTTACGATTAAATTCTATCAGTTTAACGGCACATGTTTACATCCGGACCATTTTTAACTCAATCTTAGCGCTAGTTATCGCGTGATCAGCCCGAAACAGGCTGAGAAAGTGTTCTAGACATGCGTTTTGCCCTCTGTACATGACGCATTCTCCTCAAGAAGACAAGAGCTACCAGAAATATCGCAGAACTGTCCCGCTCGTGGTCGCGACCATTCGCTAACATTCTTTGCGTGTGGCAAGCACAGCCTAGAGAAGCCGTCACGCGTTGTGAACAAACAATGATAAGGAAGTACGCCTACGGCAACCAAAGAGGCTGTGTGAAAAAAAAAAAGAAAAACATCACTGTTGCAGGTGTGTGCCAGAGTGGGATGCCACGTGTGCGCTCAGTAGGGCGGTATGACTTTACATAGTGAAATCTGCGAACTCTTCTAAGTTATATCTGTGAAGGTGATAGGTGAATTAGCACTGCTTCGATTGGCTTATCTCTTTGACAAGTCTTTGTTTTTGCATAAAAAAAAATATTTTTTCCGCCCAAAACCGTATTCCGAGGCCTTAAAGAAAATGTTTTTTTTTTGGCTCTAAATAATACATCATGGGAAGTAGCGGGGCCAGTTCGTTCATTTTTCTACTTAAAACAGTGCGCAGGGACAGGACGCAGTCGAGAAACACACAGACACAGCACTGACTTACAACTGAGGAATTTACTGCTTTGCTTGCAATAAATACAGAAAGCATCGTCTAAAAATACAAAGAAAGCCTTGGAATCGTCATTTTGTCACTTCTGTCGTCATTGCTTGTCCAGATAACCCATTTCTTTTTTCGTCAACGTTAGTGATGGTGTGCTTACGCAGGTGGAACGATTCTTCTGAATGATGAACGCTTCGTATATCTCTCGCATGAGCTTTCGGGGGTATCTTCTCAGAATCTTGCAGCGTCGAAAGTGTGGAATGCATTCGCAGTCCGACACGTGTCCCGTTAGCTTGCTGCCATATCCTTTTTCGATGTTGCCGACGTGTTCTATGAGACGTATGTTGACGCAGCGTCCTGACTGCCCAACATAATAAATAATAATAGCGGCTAATTTTTTGCGGGGATGTGAAAAATTTCGTACAAGGTGCCTTGATGAAATTGGCAACACCGAAATTCCGCCACTTAGCAGGTACACCCCAGAAGAATAGCAGAACTAATGTCGATTTCGAAGGTGGACATTACGCTTGAAACTGCGAAGAAAAATTCATGTTACTACTGGTGGAAAAATATGTCTGCACAAAAATGCCAAAGGCGACGTGCTACCGAAATATTATATACTGCGTTCACTATATAGCATAAGAGATCGCCTTGTTCGCAACACGAAGGATGCGAAATTCATCTGAATGAACCAAATCACTGCTGTTGGTGCAGCCCACTGTCATAAAAAGCTCCGAGTTCGCTTTGTACACAGCTGTGTCTATAGCGTGTCAAAGGGTTGTCGAAAAAAGAAAAATCTTACGGAAAGTAAAAGCATGACTTCTTAACCATGTGAGCAAAACCGACCGTGCTTTTTGTTCTTTTTTGTCAGCCATGTTACGCCCATATCTGCTTGACCGACTTAGGTCTTTCATGTTGAAGTACAACTTCAGAGGAGATTCGTCATGCGTCCTGTCTTTTTCTCTTGTTCAGGTATGGCTGGTATGCGAGCTTAACGTCCCGGAGCGCCACATGGGCCATGTAGGGTAAGGCGCCGGATTAATTTAGACCACCTGGGGTTCTCTAACGTGCTCTAACATCGCATACAATGCAGGTGTCTCTGCATTTCGCCTCTATAAAAATATCGCTGCCACGGCCGGGGTCTAACCGGCGACATTGGAATCAGCAGACGAACGGGAAAGCTGCTGAGCCACCACAGCGGCTTTTGCCGTGTTAAGCGGCGTTTCTAGACGACTGAACAAGCACTCGCGGGCCCTATCTTGGCTCCTGCAGCCTTTTCCATCCATGAAAACACAAGGACGCTGGTGCACTACGAGTTTAGTGCTCATTAAGCAGCCACAAATGTCCAAAATTATTGCGCACTCACGCTTCACAGTGCGCCTCCTAATTTTTGCATAAAAACACAACTGTACCCTTAGCCTGTCATGCTGTCATCAAAAGCTGTCAGCTTGTCATGAAAATGCTGTCTTCAATACGATCACTCTGGTATCATACCTGTAAGAGTTCCTCACAAAACGTGCGGCTCCATTTTGAACAGATTCGGATTACCTGTACTTACCTGTGTTTTATCAGTGTAATGGAATTAGGATCCCAGACTGCGGCAGCATGCTCTAGGATAGAACGAACATTGGTAAAATATAAACTTTTCATAATGTCATGAGGGACAGCCCTGAAATTTCGCTCGATAAAATTAAGCTCAGGGCCTGCTTTTATAGTTACATATTATACGTGTATATTCATTGTGAGGTTTGAAGAAAAATAATGGCAAGGTATTTAGCATTACCGGTGAAAGTTAATTTCTCTGTATCCAAGTGTAGCAACTATAAAGCATGGGCGTGCAAATCGAATGCTCCGGAATAAGCAGGGCTCGGGAAAAAAAATTGAAGAGAAATATCGGATGCGCAAATTCTTTAGAATTAACATATCTGAGGTCGAGGACACTTCTCATTTTTTCGACGGAGGTGATTTTATTGCAATTTTTTTTCAAACCTGCGGGCGAGCGTCTGAACGCTTAAAGCTTACTTTTCTACCAGCTCTTTTCTTAGTTCTTTGATTTCCTAAAAAACAAAAGAGTGCCCGAAAAATAGAGGGGGGGGGGGGGGGGGGGGCTGGTTGGAGGTCACCATCGGCGAATAAGCGCGAGCCAATTGTACAATTTAAAACTAGGCGTGATTCTTCCTGGGATGTGACCGAGACCATGTTTTCAGCCTCCATCCTGTTTCAACTGAGCATCCCTGTAAGCCGCGAAAATCACCAGCGCACAAGCTGGCACGAGGCATCTTATCACTTGTGCCGCAAGGAATATCATGCAGCATGTATCGTCGTCAGCCTCTGAAGAAAACTATTCGATCTTTTCTTGCGGCGGCTTTGCCTGCATGCCGCATATCACTTTAAACCTGTCATCAGTGTCTCAGTCGTCCCAAATGAACGAAATTTCCCTTTAGTTTCCTAGCCACAGCGGAGAGCGATGTACGGAAGTGCCTGTGAGGGGGTGGCACTACGCGTGCCCAGAGAGAGTTGCGGGTATCGAGGCACCCTACAGGGATGAAGAGCTAGAGTGCATTACACTCCATTCGCCCCAGTGTGGGAGACGAAGACCCATCAACTCCGCTGCAGTTCTGCCTTTTTTTTTTTTCATAAGGGAATGCGGAACTAGAGCAACTTCACTCATTTAGACCCTGCGACTACAGAATACGCGAGCGACGTGGCGTTAATTCATATTAGTAATTTGTGCCCAAAGGCCCTCGCTGTAGAATGCTTTCTCTTTAAAAGACCAGCGTGACTGTTTCCAACCAGTATATAGTGCTGGAATATAGATAACGGCGCGGTAAAAACTTGGGTTGCTCAAATATTTCTGTGATCACCAGCATGCTTCAACACCTCTGGTCTAATTTTATTCTGTTCGGTCTGTCCGCAAGCGAAAGTCGTGATGTACAGTGCCACAGAAGCGCAAAAGCATAACAGGCTATTGCCGTCATGCCGACTAAATGCCGGAATCGATGTAACGCCTGAAAAATTGGAGGAGACACTTAAGCTCTGCCTTAAGAGTAAGACGCGATAGCGTAGTGGGTTAATTCCCATATATGCGGAACTGGTCATTCTCTACCTAAAATTCACAGATCCCTGGGAGTTCTCACACCCCTCCTGGCGCAGTGGTGCAGCGGTTGAATGATGCTCCATTATCTTGCAATGACAGGTGCTCCCAGCGGAGGTCCTTGTGCGACCCAGGTTGCTCTTTCCGTGTGACCCATCATTTATTTAACTGCCACCTGCCACGGTGGGTAGTTTGCTCACTATCTGGTGGGCAGGTTGTGTTGACGCCCCAAAGTCACGTGACTTATAGGTGGCCCACCTGCCTCATAGGTTGCTCTCGGGGCACCACCTGTCAGAGCAAGGCTCGCGATTTTTCACTCACAACGCCGACACCGGATTTTTTCTGCAATGGGGCCTTTCACGTTACCGCGTTAAAAGACGTGATAAGACCGAGAGACTAACGAAGTGCGTAATAGATGTAAATGGTCGCAACGAATAAAATACACTATATTGATCCGGTGTCACCGCGAGAATTGCTCGAAAGATACTATGACCGTGAACTAATTAGAGGACTTTCAGAAAAAAAAAACAATTTCTTTGGGAAGGAGCCAGTTAGAGTTAACGAGCAGCCAATTTGTTTTGATTAAGAGCCCACAGTCGTTTTATGTTAAAGTGATGGTTCAAGGCTCGAGGAATTCAAGCACCAGCTAGGCTGCTGGCAAACTGCACACCAGTGTCCAACGCGTTCGCAAACGGGTCAGCTGTCATTCTATTCCGAGGAAAAAAGAGTCACAATTGAATTGCCATTTCACTTGCAGGTCACTGGTGATCTTACTAGTGAGTGCATTTCGACTCTCCGGCAAACGAATAAGTTGGAATTCATTCGAACACTGGCACGGAAAGTATTCTTGATGCGGGTTTGCCACTTGACACCCTGATTGCTTGTCCTGTCCCTGTCACAAATGCCCACAGATTGCCAGCGATGTGAAGTCAAGTGCCGAAGTGAATATTATGGGAGCACATAGCATACTAGCACTGAGCATATGACACTAGCGTGATCATGAGACTACAAGATTAATCTCCTTTGAGGTTCGTTCTTTCTTTCGTTTTGTTCCGACAGCTGTAAGTCCGCTACAAACAATTTATGCCTATAGGAGGGTAGTTGGAATGGGAAAAGTTGCTACAGCAGTCTTACGAAAACTGACCGTATGAACCATATTAACTGGGACCGCATGTTTGAGCCTCATGCCTCAGTTTAACGCCCGAACTATATCCGGGCTTCGTCCTGCTTATAAAAAAACAATACACAATAGGAATGGAAGTCTGCGCAGATTTGTGCTAAGAAATTGTTACGTCCTGAAATGAGTTTTAACTTTTAAGTGGCCCTTAGCACTCGCTAGGGTGATCTCCACAGCCTCTGAGAAGAAAAAGAAGGGTTTTGCATAAAAAGCTGCAGTCTACCATCTCTTCGACTGCTTCGACGTAACCACCCACTGCCGCTTCAGCATTTCCCCTCCTCCTCCCCCCCCCCCCCCCCCCCAAAAAAAAAGCGCTAGTGCAGCTTTCAAGCGCATATCTCTAGCATTCGACATACTTGCGTTTTCAAATCCAGTACTTCAGTGCATGTCCAACAGACAGTATCAGAACGTCTCCAACTTGTTTTTTTTTTCTTCTTTTTCAAGTAAGAAACAAAAAAATTTTCTCTTTTAAAGAATAAAGGATACTGCAAGCAAGTTTTCTAAGCTTTTACTGTCTGCTATACAGTATATCCTTCGCCCCCGTTGGTGTATTCTTATTTTTAACACATTGCGCTACTTGCGCCTCATTAGCAACTGGGAAATTATGTTATCGAGGAAATACACCGCAAATACATACAGAAGAGTTTTTAATTCGAGCCGTTAACCATTCTATGATCAAAAATTCGTGGAAATCCCATATTTTACCGCTAGTAAGGGCTGTGGAATGAAGAAGATGATTCAGCACCTCCACCAACGACGACGAAGCGCTTGTGCCGCCGGTCGGATGCTCGTGCTGGAGAACTGCCGCTTGTGTGCCGGTCTCTCGCCTCGCTAGTTCTTAGACTACTTGCGCTAGGGTATTCGTCGCCGGCGCTTTCAACGGACCAATAAACCGCTCTTCACTGTTTAAACTAACATAAAATCCAACGCTCTTTATGGTCAACGTATGAGCAATCAAGCTAATATTATAAATTACACCAAGCGAAATTCCAATCTGCAACTAGCGACCAGTCTTTCTGGCGACTTTTGCTCTGGCACTAATTTTTACTCGACTTCGGAAATTTTGATTAACGCTCACGTAAGGCCGAATAATTATTTAAGCCCAATAGTTTCGGGAACGTGCATAAGAGATAGAGTAAAACGCTGTGATTTGTTTTAGAGAAAATCAATGATGGAAGGGACACCTTCCAGGACACCTGACATGGGATGATCCACGGGTGATGTTCGTAGTATTCTTTTTGCAGAAGATTCAGAGGTAACAGCAAGATCATCAACGGTGCCCCAGCCAGATAACTGAAGCTCGGAGTACAAGTGCGAAAAAGATATTTGAAGCCTCAGCTGCGCGGAAGCCTTAATGCCATTTCTTTTAACTATTGAGACGCTAAAAATGCAAAACGCTTTCTTCCGGGACGTGATGGTGCGCTCATAGTCCCACCTCGACTCGTGGCTCCTAGACTTTTTCCTCGGTGCCTTAGCGAGTCATTAGCGCGAGCGAATGACGTCACGTATGACGCCGCGCAGCGAATTACGACGGCGCACTGGCCGCTACTGCGCTCGCCGCCGCCACCTTGTTTCGGTTTCGCCCGCGCCTCCCGCCGCGCTTCCGCGCGCCTCGATTTCCGCCTTTCCCCCTTTCACGCGGGCCGCCGCCGCAGCAGCGCGACGTTTTCCTTCCCGTTCAAGGCACTCGGCCGGAGAGAAAGAGGGCGAGGAGAAGGGGAGAGGAAAAAGGAGAGCGGCGGTGCCTTTTGTTGTCGCTGGCTGCTGCAACGGCGAGTAGTACGCGCACATAGTGCCAGTGTGCATCGGCTCGCGGACAGCACGCGCGCGTACCGGCCGCCTCGCAGCGCCCGGTCAGACGGCCGCCCAACGTGCGTCACTCGGTCCAACGTGGACCGCGCGAGACGACCGACTGCGGAGCCTCGCACCGCCATAGGAGCCCCAGGCGTCGACTGCCCCCGTTCAGCGACTGGCTGCCTCGTGCCCCGGTACAGAGACGCGTCTCCCCGGGTCTCCTCGCCTTGGGCTCGATCGTCCGTTCTTCGACTGCCCCAAGCCGTGCAGCCAGAACCTCAACCATTTCCTAAAGGAAGCGCTCCCTGTTCTGGAGCCGCTGCCCTTCGGCATCCTCCTCTTCTGGTATGGTCGGATTGTGCTGAGAGACGGTACACGAACAGTGCGTGGTCCTTTTATCCTTGAGAGGTAATCGAGCGGCCTTCGGTAAAAGAGACGGCGAGTTGGATTTTCGACGCGCGAGTGCTCGACCATCGTCATCCGATTGGAGTGTCCGTTTTTTTTGTGTTTTTCTGTTTTCTGGATTGATTGCGCCTGGACCAGACATTCGACATCGTTGTGACAGCGACTTGGCTCTCAGTGGATACTCAGAGGGCGCGAACTGTAGGCAAGAAGGAAACTTACTGGAGCAGTGCGTCAGAAGAGACTCCCTTGGATTTTTCTTACGCAGCTTCGTGGTGAGTAACCTATTTTCCCCTTAGGCATGCCGACCTGCTTAACTACTCAAGCCCACGTGCATTGTAAACATCACGATGCTGGAGCCGCTTGTAAAACGTGTTGATAACGAATATATTGCACATATTTATGGGTGTGAAAGTTTGTAAAACGAACATTGCCTTGTTCTTTTTGCAAAATTTCATGCAGCAGTTCGTGTCAGCGGTATAATGGCTATAACAAAGGGAATATTGATGGCTTTTTAAGCATCAGGTATTGATTCTTAGACGCAACGGGTTCCCCGTAACAGCCTTGTCGGTAATATTGGCTTTTCTTGAACTTAAGTAACTTGCTGGTTTAATTTATAGACTGTTCTGTGTGCATGATATGGCACTCCCTGCATAATAGCTTACTAATGCCAAAACATCGCGCAACAAGTATTTTCAGTATAGTAAGCCTGGACTTATTTTTTGCGCAATTTTGGCCATAATTATTAGAAACATTAAGCACTTTAAGGATTCTCAATTTCTAGAATTGCTAAAACATTTCAGCACTTCATTCCCGCAGAGCGCACAGCACAGGCCAAAAATCTCGATAGGTCAAAAAATAAACAGCGCAATTAAAATAAGGACACTTTCAGTCCTGCCGTTTCACTACGCTCCAACCTACTCCAAGCTTCCTGGGTCGCACCAACTTCTGAAACAGCGAGAAGTCATCGCCAAGTAGAGACCTGCATATCCGTGCGTGCATTCAGACCACAAGCATGGTGAGACGGGGTCTTGACACCCTGTTCAACTCACCTCGCTATGGAATCCTTGGCCAATTCGTACAGTTGATCCGCTGAAAACAAACAGGTTCGCGCAACGCTGCTTATAGGTGAACCTGAGCAGAGTATACCAATGATTTTGAGCCAGTGTTCAAGCAGGACGTTGTATGTCGCGCGCTGTGTCCATTCAAGGCCGCGCCGAATTGCTAGTCGCGATGGCAAGCACTTCCGCACAGCTCATACGGGCGGGCACAAATGAAGGTCTCGCACGGACGGCCTTGCCCGGAAAGGCACAAAAGCAAGGGAAAGACTGGAATAATCAAACAAAGAACCCCATGGCCAACAAGAGGACAGCGGAAATGCCGGTGCTAGCTCATCCGCCGCCGGCATACTCCCCTTTTAACCTCAGTTTGCGTAATGATAGGGCTGTTGATATTCAGCGAAAGCGATGGTCATTGCTTGATACTGAATGAACAGTTTAATTTTGCGCGGATATATGTGAAATATTTGCAAACTTTCCTACAGAGAAAAACTTTCGCTTCAATCAGCTTGATGGGAGCGAAAGTTTTTCTCTGTAGGAAAGTCGAGTACTTGATGTGGCAACCGTGCAGCCGATCTGTTGGGAACAGGCGTTTTTAAGCACTCAAGATATGGTTCGCTTTCAGTTCTTCTTGCACTCGATATAACTCTGCATTCGGACGCACAACACTAATAATGAACGAGAGAGATGGAGCTTTAGTGGGCCGGTGAGTATATACAGCTGGAAACTTGGTTTATAATGTGCTCTGTAAGCCCTACTTGCAACCATTTTTTTTTATTTATTGAATGCGACCAAGCGTCTTTATCAATGTCTGCGAGAACTGATCAGAAATGACGTGTTGTTCTCTAAACAGAGAGCAGGTCCTACAGTCTTACTATGTTAAAAAATTGTACTTCTGCATTTTTTTTTATATTTATAGCGACGTATGCGAATGGCAAAACTGAAATGCACACATACCGTCTAAAATATTAGCTCGCAAGGTGCACTTTGCACCAGCCTTAACAACGTCTCAAATGTATGGGTGTCAGTGAGAAGCGTGGAATTAGGACGTCGGGTCGGGTGCCGCTGTTCGATACAATAGCACATTTAGAGCTGAAGAAAACGTGCATTAACTGCCCTTAACTATGGTACGCAATACTGCCATTGCCGATACAAATAATTTCTAAGGCGTCCGAAGAGGTTATCAGGGCACAGCAGAGCTCGGACTAGGGGCTCCAACAGGCCGTCCTCATTGGGCAGCAGGTGAGGCGATGACGCTACCCGTCAGCGCGAACTGTAGAGGAACGCAAGCACGGAATGAACGAAAACATTTGTTACTTTATGTAGCCCTTTCTTGGGCAACGCGCGGGTGCACCTTCGCGCGGCGGCCATCCGTCCACTGCCGCCGTAGCGCTATCTATCCCGCTGAAGGCGCAGCCTGCAAGCCGCGCGAAGACCTCTCCGTGCACTAGTGCGCGATAAAGCTCGCAAATCACATGTGTGGCTTTGCAGAAGATATACATCTGGTCAGTTATTCAATCAAAAGAAATTCAGAGGGGCACTCTGTTGACCCAAAATGCGGTGAGGCGGAAGCCTTAAGCGCGGTGTTGCTGCTTGTGTCACTGATGTGTGGTCAAGATGTTAATTAAATACATAATTGTTTGGGATCTTTAGTGCTGGAGACACTGGAGGGCGTTTGGGAGGCATCCTTCTGATTCGACGCCTTTCTACAAACAGACTCCAGCTTACTAGACAAGAACTACATATGCGTTGGCAGAAAGTAGCGTAGCCATTAGTAGCGTAGACATTAGCATAGCCCGTCGTGCACGAAGATTTTTTTATGCGAAGCATACTACTTTTGGCTACCACTTCAGCCCTTCACCGTGGTTATGCGCCTCCAAATCACGTGATACATGACGTCACACCACGTGACACGATGACGTAACGACAATGCAGAAACGGGGGCCCACCACGCGCCGTCGCTGTGGTTGTGCGCCTCCAAATCACGTGACACGATGATGCCACACCACGTGACACGATGACGTCACGGCAGTGCAGAAACGGGGGCCCACCACGCGCCGTCGCTGTGGTTGTGCGCCTCCAAATCACGTGACACGATGATGCCACACCACGTGACACGATGACGTCACGGCAGTGCAGAAACGGGGGCCCACCTCGCGCCGTCGCTGTGGTTGTGCGCCTCCAAATCACGTGATACATAACGTCACACCACGTGACACGATGACGTCACGACAGTGGAGAAACGGGGGCCCACCTCGCGCCGTCGCTGTGGTTGTGCGCCTCCAAATCACGTGATACATGACGTCACACCACGTGACACGATGACGTCACGACAGTGGGGAAACGGGGGCCCACCTCGCGCCGTCGCTGTGGTTGTGCGCCTCCAAATTACGCGACACGATGATGCTTCGCATTCTCCAGGCTTAACCAAGTTAAGCCTCAGCATTCTTCTTTTTCTGGTCTGACAAGAAAAGTATGACACATCTGCTGACAACTTTCTGCTGACAACGTTCTGTAGACAACGATGAGGCATTAAAGGCTTTCGCCTTAATATAGCCTGACAAACATTTTAGTGACGACGTTTGTATATTCTATATACGATAATATAGGAGAGTATATATGATGCGGCAGAAGAAACTGCGGAAGTTGTAGCGACATTACCACTCCCCGCCACACGCACACACTTTAGTGCTGCTGCTTAAAAGCATGAAGTGGCTAGAGTTGTTCGGTGTGACAAGCAGACTGGATGATGCGCAGTTTTATTCACCACCGATTCTCACCAAGAAGACTTCATGCAAATTAATTAAACAGTCGCACCAAGTCCGCAGTTCTATAGCACCCCTCTGAGGGCCCTCTTCCCAGAGAGTTATACTAGGCCCTCGCCTCCTGGTGGAAATTTTCAAATTTCACATTTTCAGCCTTTAACTAGTTAGCCCGGCCGCCCGTTCGAAAAATCTAAACGTCATGAAATGCGAGAATGTTGGAAGTTTTCTCATTGCGAATCAAATACCCTCGATTCTCTTAACGCATCGAACAGTGCATGCTTAAAATTACTCGAAATGAAACTAATCCGTCCTAATGATTTCGAATAATTGACACGAAGTTCGAAAAAGCCACATCAAAGGGTTTTTTTTTTTGTCATGGCTATTTCAAATACACGGTCTACTCCGACACCGCGCATCATACAACTGCGATTTGTCTGTGCGGGAATGGTTCAGCGTCGCGACGCCGCCTATTTGTGTGCGGTCGTTGATAATGCTCACGCGCATGGCCTTCAAGAATGGGCGAAGCGACACGGTTCAGCCAGGTTTACCAAACCCTGCCTTCATGCCCGATATCGGACGACATGGCTCAAGCTCTCGTCCCTCTAATCAACTCAGATTTCACGCTAGTGTTTTAGCTGTCGTCTTCAGTAGCAAAAGGCAACTTTCCTACGTGTATGACATGATGGTTATAGAGTGAATATACTGACTTCGTGTTGTGTGCCACTTCTCGAGATTATTGTTGCATCTTTCGACAGATACAGATTTGATGCCGCGACCTATAGCGCCGGCGCTAGCGTTTCGCTGAACTTACGTTTAGAGCAAACATTCGCACAGGTGATCACGCAAATACTTGATTCGTGATCGATTCAGTTCTTGTACTATTCGATTTGTACTCAGTTTGGGTTTGGGTTTTTAACTACACTACGGATCTAAGACTCGGTTTCGAAGAAGTACTAATTCCACAACGCTACACTCCCCCCCCCCCCCCCCCCCCCCGCACACACACACACACGATTCTGAAGGTGCCTTGCATGTCACTATGCAAACCCACACTCGTTGCCTTGGCTCTGGGGGGTAATGATCGACAGACACCATTCAGTAGTAACAATAGCTCATCTTTGGACGAGCCCACTAGAGGATTCCAGGCTAAAAGTTTTTCCATTGGGCAAAGTGGTGTTTCTGTGCTGGGCCATGCCTTAAAAATTGCCTATTATAATAAGCATGGACGCAAATTACTGCCAAAGCAATCTTTATATTTGTGAAAAAGCTTAACCAAGGCGGCTGAAGAGAAGATGCACGCATATATGTCATATTTCTGACTAATATTTTAGTTCGAATAATTCAAATTTCTTTCATTCATTGTACAAAGCGTAAACAACGCACAGGAAAGAAAAAAAATCATTGTTACTGGACTCAAAAACATCGACGCATAAGGTTTCCAGAAGTTTCACTTGCGAAACGCTGCACCATGCCTAGCTCTCGCGCAGTGCAGCCAGTTTGGGAAGTTTTTAAGCCACTTTGTAGACCTCTTATGGAGCACTCGATGGTAAGCGATGGCATGTTTAGGTTTTCAAGTTCAATAAAGTTAACGAATGAAATTTGTTGCTTGAGATATCGAAAGCGGACACTGACTTAAAATATGGCACAGTGTGTCAGCGCGACTAGCCAGATACTGCTGTTTTGTTTTCTTCCCTCCTTTCCTTCCTTCTTTCTTTCTCTCTCTCTCTTTGTTTCTTCGACCTTCAAGCGGAAGAAGGCCAAGCATGCACGTGAACGCACAGCCACCAAAACGGGCAACTGGGAGGCCCAACCGGGCAGCCGCATGTGAAACATGGAAATGGGTCTGCCACTCCGGACCTCTCGGCCGCTTACGCCAATCAGCTTTCGCTCATTAGTACGTTAAGTCGGTAAGTTTAGATCTAAAAGTTTTTTTTCGTTGCGCTTGGTTAGGTCCACCGGGTTCTTCGACGCACCCCAGAGGAACTTTAAAGGTCATACGAATCTAGCAGTCCACCGAGTAGCTCCAACAGGCGACAAGTGGGCAGACCAAAGGAGTACGGCGCCGAACGCTGAACCGGTCGAGTAGGAAGCATGGCGCTCTGCGAGTCGAACCTTCTTGATTTTGTTTTTCCCGGCCTCATAAACTCGAAGCAAGCGGCTATGCAAGCTCATTCCGGGGTCGCGCCTGCGTGGAAAGCGACGGAGCCTGAGCACCGCCAGCGTGCGAAAGGCACCATGCATGGCGTGCCTGTTTCTCTGTTATGCCTTGGCTCGTCGTAAAAAGTACGCGCCGGCCAGGGTGTCCGTGAGGTCTCCGAAGCGGGTGCCGGCTTTGTCTTCGTCGTTTCGAACGGAGGCCCGTTCAGAGGTGCCTCAAAAACCGTTACTCTCTCCTCACCCCCTTGGCTCACCGCGCAGGGGGGTTAGGTAGGTAGGTATGAGGCACGCATTCAGTGGTGCTCATAAACTTCTCACTGCAGGAAGTGTACTTGCCTTGTCCACTGGCATATGCAAATGCACTGGACAGCAAGAAGATCATAACCTTGGTGTGGGTAAAACTACAAATTATAAAGCGCCGTCAGTACCAGTCCGTCTAGGCAAACAGCGGAAGGCACGTACTGGACGACAGTTGCAGGGCTGCGCGCTTACGCGCTTTAATAGCGCCATCGCGTCCAGTGCAAAAACGTGACTGATTATTTTTTACCGGCGCCTACGCTCGAAGAGTCTGGAGTGCTAGTGGGGCTGGTGCAGTTTATTGTGAGCACTCGTAGTCGCAGAACGTAGTCAATGTAGCCATATAGGGCACCCAATTTTCGTTTTAATCTAAATTTTAAATTGCAGTTTTTGTTCGGCACACAGGGTTATGGCCCTTCAGGTTACTTTTCGGTGCATCGTTGCTTTTAATATCAGATTTTTAAACGTGAAAGGTGCTTTCGAGGTCTTCTCAACATGAAATTATATACTTGCTGAGGGCGTAGCTTCTGAGAGGCCGAAAAAAAAAGGCAGAAGAGCGGTTATTTCTGTTTATCCTTCAATAGGTGGTTGTGTACATGCAGGTTTTCTCGTCCATTTGGTGTTTTTCGCAGTTCCTTTTCTTAGTACTGGACATCTTTCCGCTGTTCAACGGCAGCTCACAAAGCTGAATGGTGTTCACTTATTCATTCATTTATTTTCATGATAATAAAAATTTGCTTTTTGTGACTGTGTTGACGTTCGTTCGGAAGAAAAATATTTATTGAGAAATACGGAGTTCAAAATTAAATATTTTTTTTCCGCAACACGATTGAAACTGGTGACGTAGATGATGGCTTCGAGTTCGTTAAGGACTTCGTGATCAGGGATGGCGGTGGGGTATAGACTCAGAGATCCACACTATATTGTTTGACGTCATCGTAGTTTGCTTGCGAAAATGACTTGTGGCGGCGATACCCGTATTTCAGTTCGCGTTTCCTATTGCAAATCCGTTGTTCATGAAAGTGACCTACATTTCATAAGAACGCATCAATCGCTCCATGTAAGTCAGCTTCAATTTGCCCTCAGTGTCCCCTAAGAAAAGATCAGAGGTGGGCAGGTTCTGTGGCATCATTCTTGAGGCTAAACAGCTGCAAGACGACGAGAAGCAAGTAACAGATGCGCAGCCTTGTGTAAGTACATCTCCTTCTTGGTCCTCGTCTTCTCGCTGTTCAGTCTCAAGAATGCCAGTTCACTACCAAACGGCTCTACCTGCCATCCTAAGTCTATGGAGTCATGTTTCGAAGAAAACCGAAGACGCGTGAGTATAGTCCGTGCTCAGTTTTTGCGTGAATGCATCAATACAAGGCTGTCAAAAGCAGGCGTTGCGTCTGGCTGATGACACACTATATTTTTGGCTTCTGTCTGGAGGAATATCGGTTGAACTGATGCACTGACTGCACATACCTCTACATCTCGCGAGTGCTTGCCGCGACATGCAAGCTTGTGCTCATACAACCAACGTTTGGCTCGACGCAAACTACGCCAAGTGTGACAAGCCCATGAGCGCCGAGTCGGTGATGCACTGCTTTCGCTGTCGTTAGTGCAAGGGCTGCCGGACAACACGGCTCCGTGCTCCTGCAGTGCTGTGCATGGCACTCGGCTTCCTTCGTGCTGGGCAATGCAAGCGCGCCACGCCACGGTGGCGGCGCCCGTCCACGCACACGGGTGCCGCTAAGGAGGTCGCGGCGTCACACGCGGGTGTCGTTACTCGCTCTGTCACAGCGGGAGCGGGGCGTTGTCGCGGCCCGAACAGCCGGCACCCTCCCGCAGAATGAACGGCGGCCCCACCAATCCTGGACGCCGATGGCGGGCGACTCAAGAACAATGGGGACCCCCTCGGGTCGGCGAAAGGGCGGAATTAGGCCAGCCGAAGGTCTTTCTTGGCCCCGCTGCAAACAGGCATCCCGCTCGACGACTCTCCCTCCTTGGACGCCCTCCCCCCACTTTCGTTCGCTGCGGCCCGGCTGCTGGCGGCCCGCGCGCCCAGCGAAAACGGGGACGCCGCGCGGCGTTGTTTGGCGCCGGCGGCCGTCACCTCGCGCGCGTTGCCTGCGCGGCGGCGTTGCGTCACGTGCCGGCCGCCCGTTCACACGGCGCCGCCAAGAGTATCTACGTGCGCCGCGTCCCGACAGCGTGTGTGCTTTGCGGCACGCGAGTGACAAACCCAGGCTTCCCACTCGGACGCGCGCGACGCTACGCTCTGCCATATGCTGTCTCGGTAGGGGAATGCAGCTGTTGCCCGCTACCAGAACAGTGTGCGTGGGTTTGAAACAAAATCCGTACCAGGTGCCAGCGGTTAGAGATTGTCCATGTCGTTTTTTCGAATCATTGCCTCCGACAGCAAAGCAGGCACGGGGGAGAGTTGCCTTCTCTCACTGCTATTTTAGAGAAATACACGTTAAACATCCCCAGGTGGTCGAAATTTCCGGAGCCCTTCACTACGGCGTCCCTCATGGCCTGAGCAGCTTTGGCACGTTAAATCCCCCCATAAACCTACAATTAAACAAAGCTCGCGATGCCTGCCTGCAGTTATAACGTTTCCTCCTGTAAACTGAACGAATCGAATTTTCTTCAGTTCGCATGCCTGACCACTTGTCCACTTTGAGGGGCACTGGCATGCAAGAAGAGGAAGGAGGCTATCGCAGTGTGTCACTGGGACACTAAATAAGCTGGGTTATTAGCGTGCAGGTTCCTGGTCAAGGTTTTAATCATTCATCTTCAGATATTGGCAGTGGCATCTGAAATCAATGAGGCGCACCCCAACGTGAAGTCCGAGATCGTGCAAAATTAGTAAAGGAAAACCATCGGACTCACGCTTGTCGTATAAAGTTTGCTGGGATGAAACTTGAAATAGGTCTATCTCAAGTAATAAGTCCTCCGCTCATTGCTGCGGCCTGGTTCAACACAAACATGGCTTGGCCAGTGTGAGCTCTGCAAATATTACTACGATTTCTCCGCTCTGCGTGACAGTTGCTCCGTTATAGCAGCAACTAGTGAAAAGTTGTTTCCCATTCAAATACATTTTGTAACACATAAGAAGCTTTCTTTAGAGCGTAGTTCGTCAGCATTAATAAAGGGGTCGCGCCCCAGGAACGCCGAATTCCTGAACAGACGACTTTAAATGGGCTCTAAGGAAGAATCTGTACTCGTCTTTTTACCGCGGGAACTCGATCTACACGTTCTGAGCATTCTTAGAAACTTTCGAATTATTTTCCTGTGTGACCGATTTCCCTCATTTAAATCAGATTAAATGTTCCGGCTCACGTCTTTTTTTGAACTCACCGCTGACGGTAGGAGGAGTCAACCAACCATTCAGCCAGTCCCGTGGTGACTTGCCGCTCTGCCTTCGGCGTAGTGATACGGCGATCAGCGAAAGCAGAGAGTCCTGCGCATTTTTATTTCCGTGGGCCCAATTTGCAGCTGTGTTGTCTCTGACTGGATATATTTGGAAAGGCACTCCACGCGTTAGTTGACTCCTCCTACCGTCTGCGGCAAGTTCAAAAAAGGCGAGAGCCAGGACGTTTAATCCGATTTAAATTAGGGAAATCGGCCGCTCAGGACCATAATTTGAATTTTCTAAGAATGCTCGGAACGTGTAGATCGAGTTCCCGCGCTAAAAAGACGAGTTCAGATTCCCCTTTAGTGCACCTTTAATGCGCTCTTCTCTAGTTACAGAGTAGTTTTGCTCACCATGGCGAGACCTTAATTCGCTTTCCAAAGACATCCTGTACCTTCGAGGCTCATATTTATGTACTTCAGGCAAAACCTTATTAGGTTCCACTTCGAGAGCTCATACATGGCTGCGAAGGAAAACTAAAGAATAACTAAACTACGTGCTAATGTGGCTGGTGCGGTTCGGGAGTTTCCTTGTTTCTGAACGCGATTGAACTAGCAGGTTAGACTGTGGACATTTGCAGCTGCATTTCGATGGAGGCGAAATGCGAAAACGCTCGTGCATTGACATTTTCATGCGGATCCAGAAACCGCATAAGTCGACGAAACCAACACGTCGCCTTCTACTGCCATTCTTATACTGCTTCTACTGGCTTCTGGCGCTCGTCACACAGCCTACAGCGAGGCTTTTTTGTCTTGCGATTGTCGCGATCAATTTACGCTTTCATATAAAATGCACTGAGCTGCGTTAGTGGCGACCGCGCTAGATATCAATTTTTCACGAAGCTTGAGGCATTCGCGACGGCTATTTTTGGCACGAGTAGCAGGCCTCACCGCATCTTCGTTAAATGTGGGCACTTCCAGAAAAAAAAAAAGTAGAATTAGGCGCTCGTGGCGCGCGCGCGTCACGACCGACCCGCCGCGCGGTGAGGCATCGGGGATTCCCCGGCCGCACCTCGCCTGCGGCGACGGCCGATCAGCTCCGGCACTTCCTCCCACCGGGCACACCTCCCCGCTCTGTATACTTAGGATTCAGGCGCACGAGCTCGTCTCCCGCCTTGATCGATGGGCGCCAACCTCACGGCACGATGCCCACCCCTCGCGACGTTTGCGGCCGCCGTTCCGCGTGGGTCGAAATTGATATTTGCCGCCCCCCCCCCTCCCCCTCGCGGTACGTTCTTGGGTAAAGAGGTTGATATTCACAAAACTTTTCTTACGCACGTGCACTGGTCATTGGCCTATGCCTGCCTAAATGGCAGTCAGGCTTCAGCGTTTCGTAAAGTTTTGCACTTCTCTTCAGAACGTAATTTTCATTATTTCTCAGCGCCTTCCTCCCCTGCTCCACTCTCGGGGTGGACAGAGTTGTATTACACTTCTTGCTTCCAAGGGATCCAAGGCATTGTCAAGGGGTTGACAGATAAATGGTGCTGAAATATTCGAGTCTCCGCTCTGTGGCCTTCAATTTCATATCGCTTAGGGATTTTAAACGTCTGTAACTATTTAGTTCCGCCCCGTTGAAGAACATGTCTTACTCTTTCGTTGGCATTTTATGTTCACCGTTCCTGCCATATGTGGCGTACATGTCTGATTGTTTTAACATTGGACTGTGTTACCGCCGAACAACCATGCAGGTAAGCTCATGTTATATTACTTTTACTTTTCCAAAGCGAACCGCAGCAGTATTTGGTAATTTTAGGCAAGAAGTCCAGACACATAGAAACATCCGAAACCCAATACGCCTGCCCCGTCGCAGCGCAAGCATGCGTCTCCTGCACTAAGCAGCAGTAATTAGCAGCCACGTTTCAACGTGGAAGGTCAGTTTTTGTGCGCGGAAGCAGCATCCTGCTTGCAGCCTGGAGATCAGACGTGACTGAGCACCCGCCACAACACGGCGGGCGGAAATAATGAAGGACTTCTCCAATTTCTCGCTACCTTAAATAACAATGCACTGCATAGTGAAAATCCAGACGACCTCCCAAAGGAGCACAGTGCGGCGGTAGCATCCTGCTTGTCATAGGCAGGTCAGCTCGGCGGGCGTAGTGCAGACGCCCAGAACGAGGACGTTCGCTATCAATCAAAGCAAGCGAGCGGCCGCGTGCAGCTCGTTTGAGGCTAAATATACACTCCTAGGAGCTGATACGAGGGCGGCAGTCTCAAAGAGCGCCTTATGCGGCCGGGGATTCCCCGAGGTGTCAGCGGGCTTCTGGACGGGTGCTACGTCCTGCCACGTCCCTGGGGGGTTCTGCATACGACCACGTCTTCTGCAGACGCAGCCTGGCGTCCTGTCAGATGCGTTGAAGTGCTTTCTTTTTCAGCGCACGCAAACAAAAAATTAAGCGCTCGATTAGCGGGCTCTCCGACCTTAATCCAACCAGAACTGCGAGGCGCAACTTCAGTCCAGTGCTTTCGAGATGAACTCGCCCAAATAGGATTCTTTCACGTGCAACAAAAATGAATTCTTTGGGAGCCCTTGCATTTTGACTACATCGAAAGGTATGATCGGAAATTGAGCTTGGGACGACGCGCTCAGCGCCAGAGCGGTGGAGCCTTTGTGGAATGTGCACACTCTGAGCACGAAAGGAGTAAGAAAGGGAGTAAGTGAGCTGTCCTGTAGCACTCTCCCTACAAAGGGCAGGGGATGCTGCCAAAGCCCAGGGATAGACTTCCTTCGCTAAAAATACAGGATGCTTGCGGTTGGTCATGGAAACGAATTCCCTCTTCAAAACGTGCAAACGTATTGCAGTTACGAAGATTTTAACCGAGGTTTCAATATTCTGTACTTTTACCTCCGGCTCCGCGTTTAGAAGTCTCCCTGTTAACTGCATCAAGTTGCTATATGCTTTGCAGTGGGAATATACCTCTCCTGCCAAGAGTAAACATTCTGCATATCTAGTGATCGAAACCTGCTCCAGAACTTGGGCAGCATGCCCTGCACCCAAAAGGGAATGCTCCAGAGGACAGCTCACTACCGTTTTACTGCCATCTGGGCGTATTTGTGTTAAGAGTACATGTCCAACATTCTTGGACAAAAATTTTGAATATTGAATAACTGTAAGGCACGGCTATAGAAACATTGAAGCTAATGGTCCATTCTTCCGATGTGTAGCAAAATCGTTCTTTCCATCGCTCGCATCGAGCACTTCAGATCGCCATAGAAAACCAATGGGGCACGCTTTTGACAACAGCAAAAACGTTAATAGCAAGAAAATTCAAGCTTGTCGATGGGAGACCTGCGGATTTATTGATTGTTATATTGAAATCTTAGAGTATATAAAAAAAAAAACTGCGCTCGTAAGCTGTTCCCTATTAAAAATATTTTTGTCCAAAATTGTTGGGTATAGTCTTGAGTAAGTATGTGAGCGCGGGAATAGTAGTGCGCAAAGCAGGACAATGTAACAACCTTTCACAGTTCACAATTAAAAAAGTGAAGAGGTATTTCGTTAGAGTCTTGTTAACTTTTCATGTTTTTCGCTCCTATTTTAGAAATACTAGTAGAAGTGAGAGCTGTCTTGGCCAAAGTGTCTATCGAGAGTACACACTCAGCAGCAGTTCCCGATAGACCAGTGAAAATAGCCTGAATTAAGGAGGGTAAATCTCTATAGGTCAGTTTGTAAATAATGATCAAAAACAAAGAACATCAACGAAATCGAACAGGTTATAGACAATGTAACAATGTCGTTTACATAGAGGTGCTGCAGTTGACAGTTGCACGATAATGCGGGGGGGTTCAATGTTCTAGTGCCGCTCAGCTGCTCTTCACTAAGACGGCAAAACGAATGCTGCGTCTCGGAATCGCTCACACATCCTGCTTTCTGCATGGGCTGTTGACAGCCACGATGGAAATTTGTTTCTCTAGAGGGAGAAGTATCTCATTGTGATTAGAGAAACACAGATGAATTGTTCAAAATGTCCATGGCTTGGAGTACCCAGGTTAACATGTCTTCTAGTTGAGCCGACGCATACGAGATAATTTTGCGCTAGAAAATCAAATGGACAGGTTTATTAATCAACAAGATCTAAGCGACATACACTACAGTTACAGTGCGCGCCCTCTAACTGGGGCCACAGTTTTTGAAATCGGCCGGGAGCAGACGTCGTCAGAGAATGGAGCAGATGTGTGACGTCGTCTGCTCTCGTGCGTTACGAAAACTGTCATTCAGAACCAACTAGAGAACTCCCAGCCCTTGGCCACTGGAACAGCTACTTTCTCCTCGAAAAACACTGCATTCCCCTCATTTTTGCATCAGGTAAACGTGACAACGTTCGCTGTTCACGGCGGCGACGTCGGCCCGCAGGCTACAAGCGACGCACCCGCTGCCTCTGCCTCTATGCTGCTCGCCGAGTGAGGAGGGCCGCCGCTGAGGAACGTTCATTCCCCTCCGCAGCCGCAGGCGAAGCCGGCAAGGAGTTGGTCGGCACCTTCGTGACGCGGAAGCTTTCTTTTTCACCCATAAAAAGTCCGAAGGAAAGCCAAGTTGCACGCGCGTTTTATGGCTGCCTGATTCGCATTCCTCCTTTGGCCGAGCTCTTCTCTTTCGCTTTCACCGTTAATTCATGCTTCCCCCCCCCCTCCTCTCTCTTGCCCCATCGACCTTCTGCTTCGAGTTTCTTCTTAATGGTCTCAAATCATCTGCTGTGGAAATCAGGGTACTTTCGAACAAGGTGACACTCTTTTTATGGACTTTCTTTTGATCGGCTATGTTCCAAGCGTGTAATTATTAAAGGGAGCGGAGCAGAAGGACGATAATCATTCTTCCATCCATTTATCAACGCCGCCTTCCAGAATTGACCTAGTTTTAAGATCCTCGATCCGCCACTTGCGGTTTGTGGGAGCAGAATTGAGGGTAGCCGTGCTCTGACTGCTTCTCGCGTATCGCTCCAAGGCTGCAACCTAAATGACAGGCGTCGTTCCGTTCACGGCGTGCACAACCGCTAGCGCTCAGCATGTGACCTGATACACTCTCACTTTATGTATCTAGCATTTCATGAACATCCAAGCAACCGTTTTTATATATATATATTTATATATATATTCGCCTCGGGAGCGTACTGTCCTATCAGAACTTGAATTAAATGTCGCCGTGAAAAATCAATGGCACTCTCGCACATTCACAGCATAAAAAAAGAGGTCTATCCGACTAGTCTTTTTTTTTATTTTTTTTGCAAAAACGACTTCCTTTTTTTTTTCTCTCCAAGTCTGTGCACTACAAAGCGCCTGCAATAGCATCTACTGCGCAGGAATTTGAAGTAGCTCGGAAGCCTGTATCCTCAGTGGGAAGTTAGCCGCGCGAAAGGAAGACTAGCCACAGAGAAAGAAAACTGGCAAGGCTGCAGCCTCTCTTCTGGGCTCGTCTTTCTTTCGCGCCGTTAATTTGCCGTTCACTAGTATGTACCAACTGGCCCAGCAGTGTATTTTATTGAACGGCATCCTGACTTTTGCGCTGAGTTACTTTTAGATGCTTTGATCGCTTATTCTCGTTGAGGAGAATGGCCCAAGAATCACATCAACAAGTTCGTTCTCTGATCTCGACATGCACGGTGGGCCATAGCGGTTGCCAACGCAAGCAGCGGGGAAGGTGTCATCGTTGCTAACGTTCAGTACTCAAGGGTGGACGCAAAAGATTCCACCAGCGTCGCTGAATGATGCATAGGAATGCGCATACAGTCTCGTTAATGGCACATCATAGCCATTCTGTCAACTTATTAAACAGCTCAATGAATATTCAAGGCATAGAGAGAATTTATTAACTTACCCACGAAGTTTGCAGAATGGGTATGAAATGCGATTAGCAAGACGGTGTGGTGCATAACCAGCCGCCGTAAATCTCTGCAGCCATGAGAACATAAAACTGTTCCGCAGAAACGGCTGCGCGTCCAATTGGACTTGTTCAATCCAATTTTATTTCGCTGCGCGCAGCCAGAAAAAACAAACATGCATGTCAAACATAAGGGGCCTGCCTTCTCGGCTAGACTTAGGCCCATGCAATGTAGCACAGAAAAGAAAGCAGCGAACCAATCTTAGGATAATTTATTCTGACGGAAGCTTTACGATAGGTGCATACACAATAAAATAAAAAATAAGCGAACTGTACATACAGCACCATTAATATATAATGACGTCGCATATTTGCAGAAATTATACAATCCTTGCACATATAATAAAAAAAGGTAAAAGTGAACTGCACATACAGTAACGAGAGGGTCAGATACTGGCCGCGTCGGTCGAACTTTTTTTAGTTTGACGATGGAAATGTGTCCTGCTTTTAAGTTTACTAAGACCTCGTTCCAAAGTAGATGACGGTTCTTTTACCATAAACGGAATGTTCGGAATGATCGGAATGTTAAAGCAGCAGATGAATTGATGCCTTGCTGGACGCGATGGGTGTATAAAAGCAGAAGAGGGCAGCAGTAGAATGTTATGATTGAATATGTGTGCAACCACACAGGCTAGTTTCTAGTTTATGTCAGCAAAGAACGGCATAATACTTAAATCAAGGAAGAGTGGAGCGAATCTGACAATGGGTCTGGTATGTGTTATAATGCGGATGGCTCTTTTCTGTAATTTGAGCACTTTATTTAAATGCGTCGGATAATTCAGTCCCCAATATTCAACACAATCCGTCTGGATATGTCAGCGGATTGTATTGGCTAGGATTAAATTGCGAAGGAAGATCAAAAGGAACCTCGGACGTCCCGGATAACGACTCAACACGATTGTGATTAGTGGCTTATTTTGATGGCAGTGCCAGAGGGATGGTTTCCAGTTTGTTTGTTTTTTTCGTATCCTTGGTGCTCCGTCTTCGTGAATGAATCCGATCTATCGACGACACGATGACTATTTAGGCGACCCTTAGAGGCTCCTCTATATACGTTAATCGAATACATATACAAAGTACGCGGAGTTATTCCTGGTCAGGTTAGGATGATCTAAAATCTGCATCACCTGAAGTAAAAAAGTTGGCATAGATAACATTCGTACGTCCTAAATTGGATTACGCGTCATCTGTCTGGCATCCATCACAATCGTATCTCATCTCAGACCTTGAAGCCATTCAAAATCGCGCCACCCGTTTCATTACATCGCAGTACTCAAGAAATGCCACAGTAACAGCGTGCTAAAACGATCCCTCGGCCTTCAAACGCTAGCAACTTGCCGCGTAATTTCCCGTCTATACCTTTTTCACTCTTTCTTTTATCGCTCACCAAGACATTTTTTGCTGCAGCCACCCTCAGGAAAGTCATCCCGCCTAAACCACAGTAACCCAATCGCATGCATTAAAACCCGCCCCTCCGCAATTAGCGGTTCATTTTTTCCCGACGCCATAGCGCTCTGGAATGGCCTTCTCGACAACGTAATGACATGCTCCGATCGCCACCTTTTCCGCGTGAATCTGGCTCATTAACATCATTCATACTGCGACACTGAAGTGCCAACTGTTCTCTGTTTTCTTTTTCTTTGTTTATTTCTTGCTTTTAGTTTGTATATTATTGTACTCTTTTTGCACCCCGTGTATTTTTTTTTCCTTTAAGGGACAAATAAATGAAATGAAATGCAACTAGGGTGGTATTCGTTTCCCTGAAGCAGATGCACAATACGAGCGGAAGCGCACACGACCTTCAGGCAGTGTGCGTTCTCTTAGCCCAGACCAACTGGCTACGCTTGTCAACCTTTGCTTAAGTAGATTAACTATCGAGTTAATCTTAAGTAGCACATGTTTAAATTTGCGCTCTTAACATTCGTTGGCCACCCAAAACGCTATGAAGTTAACAGAACGCAGAGTCCAATGCCTCTCAAATTAGGCCCTCCAGATAGTGGTGTCGAATGATTTCCGTGTCAGCCGCCGCGGTGCTCAGTGGTTATGGCGTTCGGCTGCTGTCTCGAAAGACGCAGGTTCGATCCCGGTCCCGGCGGTCGCATTTCGATAGAGGCGAAATTCTAGAGGCCCGTGTACTGTGCGATCTCAGTGCGTGTTAGTTAACCCCAGGTGCTCGAAATTTCCGGAGCCCTTCACTACGGCGTCCCTCATAGCCTGAGTTGCTTTGGGACGTTAAAACCCAATAAACCATAAACCATTTTTGTGTGGCCGCTGTTAATCCGCAGTTAATCACCTATCAGGCTAGCGTAACAGGGGATTAACGTAGCGTGGATTGTGAATAACCACGGCTACCTCGTGAAAATCGGTCGACACTATTGGCTCGAAGGCTTCCTTCGAGGGACATTTGCCGCTTCGTTCTTTAGTTGTATACGACTATAGTACTATACTTTTGGATCAATGCATTAATCTCTGCATAGACCAAGGCTGCGCTCTGATGAAGTCAAACACTAGTGTCCAGGCTGCCGAATTCAGAAACGTTATTTTACTGTATCGTGTAAATATGGCATACGTTCTATTGTATATAATCTGTCCTCTCTATTTGCAGAGAAGGAGGAAAGAAACTAACCGACATTCTTACGCTTCAATCTTGGTTTCGTGCGGGACCACTTTCTTTTATGAATGCATGGGTTGAATTTCACTGCAGTCAGACCCTGTCTTTTCTTTGGCAAAAATAGTGTGAAAGTATCTAAAATTACGCAGTGACTTTTACTCCACTGACGATGCGCCACCACCAAAAGGTAGAAAAACGCGGCTTTTAGGAAGGAAACCCTCCGCACACATGAGGAGGTGGTGTGCGCGCCTTATTTAATCTTAAACGTGGAGACTCAAACTTTCAAGGTGAGTCACGGGTGTGGCTCAGGCGCGAGAAGAAGTCTCTGGTTCTATGGTGGCAGAGACCACGGCGGGACTAACGCCCGGACGGTAATATCTTCGAGCGTTATCGCGCAGCTGCACAGCAGGACCCGCGCGTAGAATCGGAAGCACGCCGCCCACTGGCCCTCTTGGCCCAGCACTTCGTATCGCCTTACTTTTAACACCCGGACACCGAAGGTGGCGGCGAGCGCACGGCAGACGTCTCTTTCAGCACTCGACGATATCAAAAATCCGGTTCAGCGCGCGCGGCACGCCTCTCTTCGTGTGTGTCTGTGTCGGTGCACGGAGGCAGCAGCGGGGGCTGCGCGGTGGCTCAGTCGGTCTGGACAAAGGAGCCGAGAGGCCGAGTGGCACAGACCGAGCGACGCACGCCAAGAGATTGCTGGAAGAGGGCAAGAAAGAAACGCCGGGGGAATATATAAAAAAAAAGAAAGAAAGCACACAAGCATCGGGAGAAACGATCCGAACGGAAGGCCAGCGCCACGCTGAGGTCGTTTACTCTTTGCGCGCAGCCCGCGGATCGCGCCGAGGGTGGAGGTCGGTGTTTCTCGAGACCACAAGCGCTACTCGCCGCATCTTCGCGGACCATGATGCCGCCGCCGCTGACCACCGCGTTCTTTTTTGTTCCGTTTCGTTCGCTCGGCTGAAAGGAGGACCGCGTCGTGCGAGGGACGTCCTCTCCTCTTGAACAATGGCGAGGCCCGCCTTGGCATTCTTGCCTCTTTCACTGTGATGCATGTGTGGGGATGTTTGTGTGTGTGCGCGCGCGCCAGCGTCGCTTCCACTCGCGCAGTTCGCTGCCCAAGGCTTGGTCTCGCGGTTGGCCCGCGATCGTAGCGTCCTTCGCGCGTGCTGGCAGCAGCACACGGCGCACATCTAGCAGGCGTGTGGCATTTGGCGGCGACTGCGTCTCTCAGGCCGCCAGCTGTCGTAACCGCGTCTCTATGCCAAAACGAGTGACCACGGTGTTTCTGTTATTTACAATCGAGCATTTTGCTGGCATTGAAGTCGTTCCTGTTTCATTTCCCACGTTTTTCTGTATTCATTTTCCGAGATGGGGCAGTAATAGAAGGAACCCCTTTGTGCAGTACAGTGGCGGTCACTGTTACCGTGAACACGAGAGCTCGTTCTTTTCTCTTCCATTGTATATCGCGAGATTCTGCAGCACACGACGCGTGTGACTCTCAATGACGTGGTGCACGCGAAAGATACGCGCATTCTTGTTCCCGGTAACGCTGAACACAGCTGCGCGTGCTTGCGACCACACTCATAAAAACTCGCGTATGCGCCGAGCTACCACTTACAAAGAACTGCATCTGTGAGCGGTTCCACCGTACTACGCACCGTCAGCATCTTCTCCTGCCCATATCAACTTATATAGAACCGCGAACAGCTGCACAGAGTTACTGATGTAGCTGGAAAACAGCGTGCCTGCTCCGGCTTTTAGTTTTCACAGCAAGCCGTTACAGCGAAGCCAACTACGGAGTAGATTCACATCGGCCCGCATTAACCCCCCCCCCCCCCCCAAATCACGGGGGTCAGTGAACTGACCATGATAAGGCCACGGCTGGCCACGTGACCTTAACCAGCTTATTGTGACCAGCTTAATTCCTCCCAGAGTTCATCAGTCGTATACACTTCTACCTTTTAATGCATTCTGCGCGTCACAACCACTTCGCATCACGGTAAGCATAGCGGAGTGATTTCTATCTCATTCATCCACCGGCCAGTTCAGCTGATGATGTTGTCCTCACTTTGCAACAAGAAACAAGTTGTCAAATTGTCCCGACCCATTGCTTTCTGTGGGAACGGAATCGCCCTGTCAAGTCACTTCTTCTACGTCGAGCACGCTTTATTCTCACCGCATGTGGCACGCTGAGGAAGTATCATTGCTATATCCGTGGCTGCATCTAGCAACGGTTATCTGGCTCTCTCCACAAGAGTTCCGGCGGAGAAAAGCATAAGCAGTTGCACTAGTACAAAAGTGGTTGCGGCTCGCGGATGAGGTCAGCCCGAATGAGGTTGCTTCTCGGTCAGCCGCGATAACACGCATCGCCGATGCGAGACGGCATCATTGCACAAGTACCAGAGTCGATTGGCCGTCCCGTGATGTAAGCGCGTGGCGACACACGGGAAGAGCGGTGGGGAGATGTGCTCGGCCATTGTTTTCTCCGCGAATTTCGACACGGCTGCGCGCAGCGGAGGGCCTCCGCGGGAACACGGCTTTGGCCTCGTCGTCGCCCAGTCGTCGTGACATGTCTCGGCGGTGTGGATGGACAGCGTTTGCGAGTACAAATTCTTACCGCCACCGCCGATGTGCGTTTGTATAGGTCCAATAATGCTGTGGCGCTTGAGACCTCGCTTAGCGAAATGGGCACCAGTATTGTTTGCACAACTTGCCTCTTCTCGTTGTAACTCCCCCTCCTCGCTGGTCGCAGACAGTGCGGCCAAGGTTTACCTCAAGGCATATGTGAGCAGGGAGCTAGTGCTCCCAAGAACGCACCACTGAAGGTGCAACATGGTCCAGGTGGCCTTAACCGTGCAGAATTTCAATATGTAGCCGATAAACTACCTATAGACATTTTTGCTAGTGTTAGGATAGGTCGCATCTAGGAAAGGGGCAGGGAGGGACAGCGACGGGCTCTACTTCTTTGTAAGGAGGGATTACAGAAAGCCTAATTTTCTTTTTTTTTTTTGCGCGCGCGAACAATGTACCCCCCCCCCCCCCCCCCCCCCCCCCTTCCCTATCCACAGTAGAGAAAAATTATTTCTTGAAACATGCCACAGAAGTAAAAGCTCACTGTGCCGGTAGGCGCCAAGCATGGTAGACTACGCTTACCTTACTTTTTCCGAGTGCAGTGTTCTGCTTTCCTGCAATAAAACATTAATGTCACTTGCGCGGTCAATTTAGTTTTTCCGCCCGTAGTAGGTTATTTTCCGTCTCTTCAAATTTCCGATCAGCAGGTCAGAAAGAAACAGGTCAGAACATGAAATAAGCATGGAGTATGATCAGACTTAGCATAGCTCCGAGGACGAGTACCTCAATATTAAAAGCAACGCGCGTAGTTCAGCTGGCGCGTAACACCATGCATAGCGCATGTAAAGCCACGCGAACACCAATGATAAGTTAACTATAGGGCACGAGCTGAGAACATTATGAGGCTTTATTACGATACATGGGAATCATCGCGGACATCCTTTAGGCTTTCGTGAGCATTCGCAGCATTCCTGAGAACTTGTTTCTAGCTGTCTGCAGGCTGACTCTGGGGACACGAAGCGACGGCTGTCTAATAAACGAGCCAAAGCTGTACGTGTAAGTTCGGCAGTTCCTGTGGACGCATTTGGCAGCCCCAATGGGCGGCAGCGCTGCAGTTACGTCGAAGCGAAAAAAAAATGTAAAAAAAGAGAAAACGAAAAAATGAGGAGCCAGAACCAATAATAGTCTAAGCGATTCGGCAACGCTGTTGCAAAGCTTTCCGTTCGCGGCTAATCCGAAACGAATGGGTCCAGTGACGCGTGCGAAGAGACAATGGTCTTCAAAGCTGGCCGCCCCCTCTCGTCCGGGTCCTTGAGAGGTGGTTCGCCATGCATGCCGGCGGGTGAGACAGGCTGCGGAAAGCTACTTGCTTGCTTTCACTTCCGCTTCTGTCCATCACTGCCTGCTGCGCGTCCGCGGTGCCGTTCGCAGCCGGGAAGGATTAGGCAAATAAAGCTCTGATCGCAGATAAACTCGCCTTTTGTCCCTGAGAACAAAGACCTGCAGTTGCACCGCATCTTGCTGCTTCATCTGCCAGAGAAGATGCTGTTTTTGTACAGACAAAAGAGGCTTTGCTAAGACAAGGTAGCTGAATATGCCAATATTTCATCATCGCTGCTCTTATGTTCTTCCGTGCTGTGGTTGTGTTCTTTTCTTAATAATTTTTCTTCCAAGCGGGGGGGGGGGGGGGGGGGGGGGTTGAATAATGCATAACGGTAATCTGGGTGTTGCTCAAAGCTATTAATATTTTGCTCTCAGCTGCTACTGGCCGCTAGATCTTAATGACCTATACAAAGGGTGCTCAGCCGCATGAAATTAGCATAAACGTCGCATTTCAGGGACAAGTAAAGAAGACTATAGGCACTGCAAATTGTTTACAATGCACGACTAATTTTACACACAGACGTGCGCCAGCTATATCCGCTGCACGAAGGATGAAAAAGTGATGAAAAGTTCATGAGAAAGAAGATATAAACAATACAGCGAGCGGACTTCAGCTCGTTTTGTAAGCTTCAAGTATCGCCGACGCGGTCACAAAGATGCTACAGCAGTGTGGTTTAGAACTGCTGTAAATAAGAAGAATAAAGCACCGACTGGAACTGTTTTTCAGATAGTGCAAGAGCCCTTGCAAATAATTTTTTTTAAAAACGCTGTGATAAAGCGTCTCTAAAAGTGGTTCACGAAAAAAACAAGTACAATGCTACCGATTGCTATTAATACACATACTGATGTGTACCGGTATTTTTTTTTTGCCGACGTTATTGAAATATGCAATAAACTGTCAAGTGATGTTGAAGAGAGTACTAACATAAAAAAAAATTCACTTGCTTTTCCAGAAATGGTGTGCAAATTTATTCAGTTTCATTAATGTACTTCGTTTGCAGTGTTAATGGGATGTATTTTTATTTGTTGAACTCCCTGTAACGGCCCTCAGTGAAGATTTAACACTGCGGCCAAATAAATAAATAAACAGATATGAGAAAAAGGGCCAGCAGTAAGCTACTGAGATCTTCTTAAGCTTCGCAACATCGCCGAACGCTGAATAAGAAGCGCTCGTATACTATACTTATTTTAACATACTACGATAGTGGCGCGCTGCTTAGAACTACAAGGAAGAGAAAAATGGGCACAGGAGAGCCGGGGATACTGTTTTTCTTTATTTATTCACCCCCCCCCCCCCCCTTCCCACCCAGAAAAAGAAAAAAAACAGCCCAGCCGGTCATATTCTATATAATCAGCAGAATGCCGCAAAATGTGCATAAACTTAGTATTAGAGAAAATTAGCTAGTAAATGCCTCAACGACATGGGCATTCACGTGAGGAGACGAAAGAAATGAAACCACCGTCGTTTAGAAGGGTAGCGGATCGGGCTAGTTGGTGCAGATTTGACATTTTTCAAGCGCTAAGACAACAAGGACGAAGAGGGAACAGACAAGGACGAGCGCTACTTCCAACTGTTTATTTCGTAAAACCGCAAGTGCTTAAAACAATTCTCGAACGCTTTTATGACACGGCAGTAAATTGCACGTGCGCGATTACACAGTATAGCTACCGAGACTAACAGAACTATGAAGATATAAGTGCACGATTACGTTGATACCCTGAGGAAGGCAAGTTCTTTTTTTGACAATGAAATAGACGGTGTGCTTACACAAGTGCTACACAGTGATGCTATGTTCTGTGCTTCTATAATCTCTCGGGTTAGTTGATCGCGACTATGTCCGATGATTTGGCACTGATTTAACAATGGAGTACAATTACGGCACTTACTGCAGTGAATGGCTAGGTTGCTTCCGTAGGAATTTTTAACGTTGTTGTTGTGCTGGCGTAGCCGGTCATTGAGACAACAGCCCGTTTGCCCAACATACTTTTTGCCACAAGATAGAGGGATGCAGTACACAACACAGTCTACACAGTCCACGTACGCTGTTTGGTGTTTGATGCCACATAATTGTTTGACAGAAGAGTAGGGTTTCGTCAGCTTGCAAAGCTTGTTAAGCTTGTTAGGGGCCGTGAAAACAACTCTAACATCTGCTTTCTGCGCTACCTTTTTCAAGTTGTGGGAAACAGTGTGCACGTAAGGGAGCACAGCAACCTTTTTTCTCTCACTAGACTGATTTGCGATTTCGTCACGACCGTTCAGGTTCCTAACGACGCGTTCTGCTACCGAGACCTGAAGTGGAACCGGGTAGCCAGCGGCGGATAACCGGTTCACTTGTTTGTGGAAACTACGGGGCATGCAGTGGTGGCAAGACTTTGTCAATGCGTTTCTGAAACAAAGTGCAATCACTCCTCGCTTTACCAGCGAGGAGTGATTGCACTTATAATCGTGCACTTATATCTTCATAGTTCTGTTAGTCTCGGTAGCTATACTGTGTGATCGCGCACGTGCAATTTACTGCCGTGTCATAAAAGCGTTCGAGAACTGTTTTAAGCACTTGCGGTTTTACGAAATAAACAGTTGGAAGTAGCGCTCGTCCTTGTCTGTTCCCTCTTCGTCCTTGTTGTCTTAGCGCTTGAAAAATGTCAAATCTGCACCAACTAGCCCGATCCGCTACCCTTCTGAACTTCATCTCTAGTTCAACGGGCCCTTTCTTCAATGTTTTGTGTTCCCCAAGTGCGACAGTGTCCCTCATCGCTGCAGTAGCATGCAGAGCACGCTCGCTTGCCTTCTAAAAAAATCCTTCCCCAGGACGTCATCACCGTGCTCGGAGGCTTTGTTCCTTCTGTTGGGCACTCCGGAAGGATATGCAAGATCCTGCGGGCAGAATGTCATCGACAAGCTCGGCTTTACAGAAGCCACCTGGCCATGCAGCTGCATGACCCAGCGGATTCGTCAAAATCTGCTTGCCTTCTACGGGAATACCAGCGCCTGGCTTCTCGAGCTACCGAGGCCATCTGGCAGCAGCAACTGAAGATTCTACGGTCGCAGATCGCCGCCCGAGCACAAGCCAAGGGCACCCTGCATAACCCCGAGGGATTGGCTTTGCCAGAAGACATCAAGAACGTCCTGGCCCTTGGCCCCAAGTTCGCCTACGAAACGAAGAAGTCAGGTCATGAGCTTCTGTCCATGGTGCGTCGTGTATCCAAGTTAGCTCCAGACTCCGACGAGGCCAGCCGTTGCACCTTGGACGGCATTGACGTCCTCAACCGCAGCAGACCGAATCCTTCCAAACTTCCCCTGAAACGCGTTGCAGGTTTTTTGTTGGAACAGTCCATGTGTGTTATACCGGCAGGTAAGGAAGGCGGCTCTGCTGTCTTCTCCCACGACAGTTTCAACGCCAAAGCGCTGGAGGCTATCTCCGCCGCCTTCAATTCCCACGGTGAGATCTCGCTCTCTAGGCGGAAAACCGAAGCGAAAGAATTGTGCACCAGACTCAGCCTAGACAAACTAACCAGGGGCATTCAGAATTGTCCGCAGAACCACCTCGATGTTTTTTTTAGTGCGAAAACGCATAAGATTGACGTACCCTTAAGGGTGATTATTTCAGAGAATGGGGCGTGGCAGAAGTGTGTGTCCTTGTTTCTTCAAGAAAAGCTAAATCTGCTAAGCATTGACGACCCCTTTGTGGTTAAGAACTCAGAAGAAGTATTAGACTTTGTTTCATCCCATGCCGACAAGAGCCTTCAGGCCTTTTCAATCGATGTTAAAGACTTATACTACTCACTGCCACATGCTTCTTTGCTAGAATATGTTCAAGACAGCATCGACCACTTCGGTGTTGTCCCCTTCCAAAATGATGCCGGGGTTTCGTGTAGCGGCTTTCTTAAACTTTTGCAGTTTTACCTGAAAAATACTTTTATTTCCTGGAACAACCAACCCTTCCTACAAAAGGAAGGTGTATGTATAGGCTCCTGTATAGCACCGGTGCTCAGCGATCTGTTTTTAAGCTACCATGACAGAGCCCTCCAGCGGTACTTGGAGGGTTCAAAGGTTTTTAAGGTGTTTAGATTTGTGGATGACTTTTTAGTTTTTATTGACTGTGACCAGAACTCCCTTCAACACGAAGCTAGCCAGATTTTAGTAGCCTTCCAGAATAATCTCAGCCAACTAAAACTAACCCATGAACTACCATCTGACGGGGAAATCCGCTTCCTCGATATTAACTTTTCACTCACGAACAACCACGTTTGCTGGAGCTACGAACCTCGCGGAAATAACCCCTCTTAGCTTTCCGCTCCGCCCACTCTAAGCTGGTAGAGCGAGGAGTGATTGCACTTTGTTTCAGAAACGCATTGACAAAATCTTGCCACCACTGCATGCCCCGTAGTTTCCACAAACAAGTGAACCGGTTATCCGCCGCTGGCTACCCGGTTCCACTTCAGGTCTCGGTAGCAGAACGCGTCCTTAGGAACCTGAACGGTCGTGACGAAATCGCAAATCAGTCTAGTGAGAGAAAAAAGGTTGCTGTGCTCTTTTACGTGCACACTGTTTCCCACAACTTGAAAAAGGTAGCGCAGAAATCAGATGTTACAGTTGTTTTCACGGCCCCTAACAAGCTTAACAAGCTTTGCAAGCTGACGAAACCCTACTCTTCTGTCAAACAATTATGTGGCATCAAACATCAAACAGCGTACGTGGACTGTGTAGACTGTGTTGTGCATTGCATCACTCTATCTTGTGGCAAAAAGTATGTTGGGCAAACGGGCTGTTGTCTCAATGACCGGCTACGCCAGCACAACAACAATGTTAAAAATTCCTACGGAAGCAACCTAGCCATTCACTGCAGTAAGTGCCGTAATTGTACTCCATTGTTAAATCAGTGCCAAATCATCGGACGTAGTCGCGATCAACTAACCCGAGAGATTATAGAAGCACAGAACATAGCATCACTGGGTAGCACTTGTGTAAGCTCACCGTCTATTTCATCGTCAAAAAAAGAACTTGCCTTCCTCAGGGTATCAACGTAATCGTGCACTTATATCTTCATAGTTCTGTTAGTCTCGGTAGCTATACTGTGTAATCGCGCACGTGCAATTTACTGCCGTGTCATAAAAGCGTTCGAGAACTGTTTTAAGCACTTTACGAGATAAACAGTTGGAAGTAGCGCTCGTCCTTGTCTGTTCCCTCTTCGTCCTTGTTGTCTTAGCGCTTGAAAAATGTCACACCGTCGTTTATCCCAGAAGCGCGTCTTTTTAAGAGTGTCTCGTCTCCGATGCAGTGCTGTTTGACAAGTTCTGTTCACTTTTCAAGACAAGTATGGAGGTCGATTATGCGACCTCCAACAGACGAGCCGATTCCTGCGTTCAAAGTGGCACAAACAACGCCACCGCATCTCGCTTGTTCCAGGAATCGACCTGTTAGATGTGTTAGTGCCTCACAGCACGGCATTGCTTCAGCAGTTCAGCAGCACCACAGAACTTCGTTCATATTTATTTGATTAAAACGTTTTTTTATAGTTTTCGTTGTACTAACATCAAAATCAAAAAGCTGTGCAATCCTAAGAGGATTAAACACACACACACACGCACACGCACGCGCACGCGCGCACGCGCGCACGCACACGCACACGCACACGCACACGCACACACGCGCACGCACACGCACGCACGCACAGACAGACAGACAGACAGACAGACAGACGACAGATAGATATAAAGACAGCTCAATCTCCCTCTCTTACCTCCTAAGACAATAAACGGAGGCGTAGTGCTCTCGCAGTGCCAAAGTGAATAAGAGGCGCCCCGCCAGCACGGGTGCTTCGACCAGCACGAAGGGACGTTTCACTTGCTGGGGAAGTCACATTTCTTACGTCCCCTTTCCTCCATTGTTCAGAAACGATTGTAGTGAATAGACAAATGAACGGAGGTGTTACTGACTTTCTGGTCATGTCTAATTGTTTGACCATATGGTAAGCTACAGCTATTACCCAGTTGGAACCAGTGGTGGACCCACGGATTGTTTTGTTTTTTCTGGGGGGGGGGGGGGGGGGAGGGCAATTCTAGATATCAAGGAGAAAAAAATAGGAACAATAATTTCTATCAATGCTTTTTATTTGCAGAACAATTTTGTGCGATTTGTTGTTGAACAATAAATTGTGAACGACACAGATGTTTTGCCATAATTCATGTTTTGAATATTAACGGTTACATGATCAATATTCATGTTTAATCATTTTATATTTATTTTACACTATTACAACTTGAATGAGAGCGCCAGTCATGGAGCGCAAAAGGCGAAAATAAACGACATAGGCATCTTTTCTCAATACAGATTTTGCTTCGAATAATTTACCAGGTTCAAGTGTACTGCTTTCCTCGGACGCTCATTTCACATCAGCAAATCAGTCCTCCAGTTTCGGGAAGATTCAGTCTTCTGGTGGCTGGGTAACCCCCCCCCCCCCCCCCCCTTCCATGGACCGCCATTGGTTGGAACTGCGGCAGCTCTTGAGCCTGGTTTCAGCCAAAAACACAGATGGCGATGACGGTGCATGGTACGGTACGGTACGGTACGGTACGGTACGGTATGGTATGGTATGGTATGGTATGGTATGGTATGGTATGGTGAGTTTACGGTCTGAAACTGCGCGCGGTCTATATGATAGACGCCTAGGTAGGGAGCTCGGAATTAACTCCGACCACCTCAGTTTTTATGCGCTTATATCGCGCAGCATTAGGACGTCACATTTCGCCGCCATAGAAATGAGGCCGCCGGGGCCGGAATTCGTCCTGCGACCTCGGGCCAGAGCGACTGGGATCGCAGCAGGCCCGAGGTAACGTTATGGGTTAGGGTAAGAGAGAGAGAGAGAGAGGTAAGGCAAGATTGTGATGATAACAATTTTCGAGTTTCTGGTTACGGCCTACTACGACGCCTTTTGTCTTTCGATAGTGGTTACGAAATCAAAGCGCCAGGCGAAAGCTGAGCAGGAGGTTCCTCAACCTCGGACGGCATTAAAGCGCCGCACCACAGGCGTAAGGTAAACACCATGGCCGTTGCGCGCTCCTTATCGGTCGAGGATCGCAGGATCACGAGAGCGGGGGCTCTGCGAATGCGGCGCCCGTTCAAATGAGCGCCCACGGACGCCTTAAAGCGCGGCCAAGGCGCGCCACTAGGGCGGTTATTGAGGACGCGGAGCAGGCGGGGAGGGGGGTGGGGGGGAGCGGCGGGCGCATTCGTGCAGCGCTGCCTGGCTGCGTAGCGCTGGCCGACGATAGAGGGAGGCACGAACGAGCAGCACTCTAGCAGCACTTGGTTCGAGTAGCCGACGTGCGCCTTTTCCCCGAAACGCCGGAAAAAGCGACAGCCGCAGCTCTGCAGTTCTGGGCGCCTAATTTTAGCGCGCACTGGCCAACCTCACTGAAAGCTTATGCAGGAGCAGGGCTTCGCAGTGCTGCGCCGATTTGGCGCAGACGGAGCGTAGACGGCGAAAGTTGCACAACACCCCGCTGAGGGAACCTGCGTGCATGGCGGGCACCAGACGCCGGTCGCCTGGTTCCGAGGGACGCCGGGAGAGAACGCGCGCAGCAGCTGCGGAGCGTCGAAGGAATACAGTCGGCGCGCTGAGGCTTGTACTACGTGATCGGTAGAAGGCAACGAGTGTGCGGACAGCATTTGCTGATATATGATATGAAATGAAAAATAAAAGAACGGTTATAAAACATCATCCTTATTTGCAAATCGGAAGAGCGATGACAAAAGGTAAAAACAGGCTGCGCACGCGTGACAAAGTCCGGGCTGGGTGCGTCAGCGGTCGTTGGAGTGTTTAGTCATGAACAGCATGACCGTTGACAGCAACGTTCTGCATCAAGCTACAAAGACCGTAGATATCTCTTAAACGATCTGTGCAACCCGATTCGGTGGGTTCTCAAGTTCCATGAACATCGGTATTTCTTCGCGAGTAAGAGGTCGGCGAATCAGCGGCTGTGAGGTCAAGACAATGCATATGCACGCAGCACTTTCTCGCAGTTGCAGGTCGGGTACAGGGATAAAAGAATTATATCCGTAGCGGCAATCCGTAGCGCTTACATAACTACGTGCGCGCACTTGCAATGCACGAAGGTCAAGGCGTTGGCGAACTTATCTAAGTGACATGAACGATGACCCGCAGTATATCATATAAGAAGAAAATAGCTAGAAAACAAAATATAGGTGGCAAGCAATTAGTAATTACGCTCGGAAATTACTGCCAGCCGGCAGAGACAACAACCGAGTGACCTCGGCGTGAGAGCAACTCGGTGGGTTTTCGTTAACGCTGTAAAAAAAGAAAAAAAAAAGTGATAATGGGTTCGGCGGCGAGTATTCTGTTCGTTTTATGTTACTTCACGTCCATAATTTTGCGTTAGCGGATGCAGTGTCCTTTTGTCACAGCCACTCGAGGTCCGAACTGATATGGCAGTGAGCCAACGAGCGAGCTGGAGAGATAGTAGGCTCTGTTCCGGACGCGGCGGCCGCATTTGTACGGAAGCGCTGTGTGCAAACGCACATGTAGCCAGACCTCAGTGCAAATTAAAGAAGTACAAGTGTTCGAAATTTGGCAAAATTCCCCCCGGCGTACTCTCTGATCCGCGGTCGTTGCTGCGGTACGTCAATTGATTGATTAAAGGGATTTTAAGTTCCAATACAGCACTAGTGGGATACGAGGAATTCCGGAGTAGAGGGCCGGAGATTAATTGCGACTCCGTGAATTTCTTTAACGCGACTGATGTTTTGGTATCCGACCTCCCTGCACTTCGCCTCGTTCGAAATAAGTCCTCCGAGAAGTTAAAAATGCCATGAGCCTTTCTTCTATTTTTTTTTTTTATTTATGGAGAAAAGGCAGCGCTGTTGTCGAGGTCGTGAGGGGCGGCTTCAGTAGAAAATGGTCTCAAAACAGCGTCCATGTTCTGTTTTTGCGCCTTGCACAGCTGACCGTATCCTCCCAGGATTCACTGCTGTTATACGAGGCTTCACTTCACGCGTCGAGGGAACGTTTCAGAAGGAAGTTCTTTCCCATTTTCTTCTCTCGAGCTGGTTTTCAGGTAGAAATTGTTTTCCATAGCATACTAGGAATATATCGCTGTGCGATGGCTCTCCCCTTACAAAAATGCTTCTTGAGGCAGTGTTGAAGTTCTCATGAGCAGACTCAACATGCCACGTTGAGTCTGTGTCGGGACCAGGATGGCCTAGTGTTGGTGAATTATTGAGGCCAAATTGAAACTCATTGGAAAAGATTGCCACCGTGCTGGCGTTGAGCATTCTCAATAAAATTTCTGCCTTGTTTTCATGTTGAAATTACTGGGGTGAATCAACACGTCATTCTGAATGTTGGCTGCGGTAAAAAAAAAAAAAACATCATAGGAATACATTCGTATTGCGCCAGATGGACCGACTACCAATGCGATTTTCGCCGGTATATTCATATTTATTGCTTCAATTTCTCGTTAACGTGACGCCGACATCCCCAGTGGTGTAGCGCTCCGCACACACGCACAAACACACGTGTGTGTATATATATATATATATATATATATATATATATATATATATATATATATATATATATATATATATATATATATATATATATATATATATATATATATATATATATATATATATATACACATTTACCCATCCCTCAGATAACAGTACTGCACACGAACTGACTAGGAGTTCATCTTAAGCGCAATCTCGGCTTCACACTTATATAGTCCTACTCAGGGGTGTCCGGACCTGCGCAGATAGTGGCCTGCCGATCATCAAAGTTATTTCAATTATAACTATTAATACTTAATTATTTATGTGTATTAGAAGTGATGAAGTTCACATGCAGCGTTCTGTTAGTCGAAGGGCTTGATTCATTGATAAACAACATAAATAAAGAAGTGATTAAGCGCCCTTTTTTATGAGCGCATATACGAATCCTCCGAAGCAGGTATGCCTGAAAGAGCATATTGCGCTACTAACACTTTTTTCTATGCAAGAAAATGACTTTGAGCGGTTTACGAGAGCTTTAACAGGCGCTGCACGCGTTCTTAATATGTATAATGTGATAAGGTTCTGCTTACAAGATGCATGTCGAACTGATTCATTTAGTTAGGCTTAGAAGCGGCTGCCTTGAGATGATTCAACTTAAATTCAACAGAAATTGCTCAACAATTAATGTGTTGACTACGCCCAACAAAAATTTTGTTTAGCAGGTGTTGAGTAGGCTCAACATACATGGAGTTCATGTTGGTTTCCAGTTGATTCAACAGGAGTTCGACAAGGCGTCAACTGAAGCTCAAAAGTCATCTTTGTAAGGGTCGCGCGTTTCGTCCTTCCCTCGTCAAAACGCGGTCGCCTAAGTGGCCGGCATCCAAGAACCCGCGTCCTCGAATCAAGCGGCCCGACACCCTGCATCCAACGCGGGCTATGCAACGGCGGGCATGCGAATGAAGTGACCGGCGCGTTGGCGTTCTCCAGAGGCCGCTCGCTCGCCCCTTCAGCAGGCACGCGCAGTTATGCGCTTACCGATAGACCTGGACGGCCTTGCCGGTAGCCGCGGAAAGAGAGGCGACCAGAGAAAAGGGAGAGGAAAAAAAAACAAAGCCAAGTGGAAAACACAAGACGCGGGCTCCAAGGGTGTCTACCGCCGAAGGAAGGTGAACTGCTTTCCGCGGTCACGGAGCGGCTGACGTCGCTGCAGTTGCTGGCGGCTGGCTTCTTGTGCGCGGCACCGACCGATCACGGTTGTGGGTCGAACGAGTCGGCCCGTTTCGCGAACGGGACAGTGCGACCCTTGCCGAGGAGTGTGACCTCTTGCTCCCCTCTGTGACGCATGTCGCGTATATAAGTCTCAAGCCAGATGGGGGTGTAGAATGCCGCTCCCGATATGAGTTTCGCTTTTTTATCGAGGCCGGCGATCAATGAGGGCAACGTTGGCAGCGCTCAGGGCAGAGCGTTGGCAGGGCTCACAACTTTCCGTTCCGATTTACCGCCGTGGCGTTGGTATATCAGGAAACCGCCTCTTCGAGATGTTGGCAACATCAGCTTCTTACTGCGCCCTTAGCGTTCTTCAATAAATCTTTTTGGCTTTTATTTTTTGATCCCGAAAAAATCACCACTGTTTCTTTTAAGCCCTGCAAATAAGGCGTTGCATCACAAGCAGCGGTACGGTGCACCTCGGGCCCATTGCTTTTCGCCACGCTCAGCATTCAGGCTCGGGGTACCGACGACAGAGACAAAAAAAGGGCATTTAATGGGCTTCTTCTCGCCGCCAAAGAGTGCAACTCTTCAGAAAAGATTCCTACCTGCTGACACAGTTAACAATCGCGCATGCCTCTGAATTTTTCGGCACGTAGCCCTCCATTAAAATGGCGCCTTCTCATTTGTACGAGATCGCACTAACATCGTTACACGGCCCAACTGTTCTTGTCTATGTCTCACTCAGCCTATGTTGAAGGCCCTGACGAAAGAGGCCTAGACGCGATACCTATACAACGAAGCACCCTTCACTGCTCCAGATAGAAACGGGCTGCAGCCAGCGCGAACGATGCTGAACCTACCAGAGATGATCTAGGTCCGATATAGAGCAGTAATTTTACCTCCCTTGCTGTAAGCCTTCATCGCACTGCTCCCCTAGGCCGCGTTCAAATAGCATGCCGCACTTGTGAGTTGAGTAGTCACCTGGGTTGGAGTTGTGAGGAAATGGTTTCTGCGAGCAGCGGTGAGGTGGTCTCGACAATCGCCCGGCAGCAACCGCTTCAACGGGACTCACGAGAGCAACAACGTAGCATAAAAGAGAGAGAGAAAAACGAAACGACGTATTAGGAGCCACATCAGTTTAGCCTGCACGGCAAGAGGGTTAGATTTCGTGCAATCGAAGCAAAATAAAGCTTGGCAGCACAATAGAAGCATACAAGTAAACTATTAAGCATGGTCATGGCCAAACATTATACAAGAGATCTCTGAACATACTCAATAAAGTTATCAAATGTTGACTGCGCAGCAATTATATGAGTCAGGTCTAACATTCTTGTTCAAAAATTTTGAGCATTAGAAAATTGTAAGTTACTCTTATAGAAATATTGAAGGTAATGGTCCATGCTTCCGATGTGTGCAAAAATATTTGCTTTAAATTTTTCCATCGCTCGCAGGCAGCAGTTAAGACTGCCATAGAAAACCGATAAGGAACGCTTATCACAATAGTAAAAACGTTAAGAGCAAAAAAATGCAAGCCTGCCGACGGGAGATCTCCGGATATATTGATTGCAATAGTGTTGCGTTCATAAATTGCGTTCATAAACTTTTTCTCGTTGAAGAATGGTTTTCTCGAGAATTGTTGGGTATGGTTCACAATGACGGCAGTATTCACCTCTTTGCTGGTACTATAGCATCTATGGCAACTTCTACCTTTCATAGACGGGCATTCAGGTTCTTGTTGCACGACAGGCTATGACTCTGCCGAAGCCTTTTCGCCTTGTGCTTTTTCTTATCTCTTCCTTTTCTCCCGCTCCTTTATATCCCCTCATTCATTTCCCCAGTGCAGGGTAGCAAACTGTTTTCCTCGACTGTTTATCCTCCCATGTTTCCTCCTCCTCCTCAGGTTCTTGTTTACTGCACTTGCGAAGAAAGTCCAGCCACTGCGTGAAATCTTACCTCATTTGCCGTAACATCGTGTGCATGCTCAATGAAATCAACTCGCTCGTGCGCTTGCCCTTGAACGGAACGCAGAAATCTATGTCTTCATCTTGAAGCTTATCCAGGCATAAACGCATTTTCAAGCTTCGTGCCAGCTTTTCAAGTAAATTTGACGCGAAGAGCAGCGCCGAGCTTCGCGCGGCCTGGCAAGACGAAGGCGACGGCTTCGCAGTATTCGTTCTGCGGCTGTGAATGATATGGGGCTTTGCAGTTTTACAGGGTAATGATCACGAATTAGTTTTCTGCGTTTTGCCGGTTCTTGGTTTTTTTCTTAGTGCTAACAAAAAAGATTTTGTGACGGCTTCCTCAAAGAAACTGGGAAAGCTTCGAAACACGCGGTTTTCTGCGTTTTCGCCTTTTCCCTTTGGTTATGCAAGGGGGGGGGGGGGGGGGACATTAACTAAAGCAGCATGCTGCATGCTTTCTGTTAGGAAATGCATGATTAAAAAAAAACACGCGGAAACTTTGCAAGCACCAGGGGGCACCCGGGTTTGAACCGGGGACCTCTCGATCTGCAGTCGAATGCTCTACCACCGAGCTATACCCCCGGACAGGAAACCTGCCAGCTCAGCCGGTCCAAATGACACATGCTGATGCCATTGACATAACATGCTGCGTCATTTCCTTGGCCAATGCAGCCAACAAAATAAACGCTGCATTTATGCGAGCGCGAGGGGGCATGCGGATTTGAAGCGGGCCCTCTCGATATGTCGTTCCCCACATACCATACCAGTGCCCGCAACTCTTAGAACGATTAATTCGAGCTCCTGACACTTAACCGAAGTTTTCCGTTAAACAAATAACCTCATCGATGCTGGGTTTATCAGATCATAAAAACGTGAGGTCATCAGCATAGGCAAGTTCGCATCAGCAAGTTCACGGGCGGCGCGCCGCCGTCCGTGATTGGTCAAGAGAGGTCGTGACGTCACTTTGAGGACTGGAGAAGCTGCCGATGCGGATCCGGCGCTGCGCTGAGTGGAGATAGGAGCTTTCCGTGGCATTATAAAAGCGAATATGGCGACTATTTTTTTACTGACCTCCAAAGAAAATGAAGTTACAGTTTGTTCATTCCACGTATCACCTGAGAGCAAAAAAGACACGAGCAAAAAATTCTACGCCTGGCACAAGCATACGCTAGCGTGAAAGACACGTATGCAGACCATGCGTAAAAGGTGCCAGCACAACCTCGGCTGCTATTCTCGGAAAGGAAGGGGTGCGAACAATACTCAAGTCAATTACCACCACCGGACGCCTCCTGGCTCACCCGAAAGAGCGTCATCCTAAAGAAAAGGCCCAAAGCGCTGTGTACAAAAAATCCTATCCTCACTACCCGGCGTAGGATGGGGCTAGAAAGTATTTCAAGGAAACGATGAAGCAGCACAAAGCTGATGTCAAAATTAGCGAAGCGCAGTGGCCAAGCACTGCGAGGCATGTGACCACAGGATATTGAAGGAATCATTGTCCGCTGGAAACCAAGCTAAATACGCGCACAAGGCTGCTGCTTCACTCGTGGCGCGTTCAGCAGATGCCAGAAAATATTAATCGCTGCCTCGGAAACGTGCGCCCTTTCTAGATTTGCAGTTTAGGTTCAGTGAATTAGTGGCCAACTATATGTGTGTTTAAAAGCCAAGCTAGCTGCAACTCGTTCGCTGCCACAACTTGATGAAGAAACCGACTAAGTTTGCGAGACATGGTGTTTTTTTGCAAAAGCTTGGTTGGCATTCATTTCTCTGTTAAACTTGCATCCGAAATCAGAACGTCGAACGCTTTCATTTTAATCGCTTAGATACGATTAAACGAGATGCCGCATATGAAGAGCTTCAATGCTTGCTTGCTTTGCTGTATTGTGTTTTGCTTTGCTTGCTTGCTTGGCCACGTCGAACCGAGTATAAAATCACTAACCGAGCCTTGCTGAGCACTCCTCAGGTTGTCTGGCCGCACCTAAGCTGAGAAGAGCGACACATGCTTGAGCCTGTGTTAGGTTTCTGCAGGGGCATGTTTCTAGTGAGCATATTTCTGCTTTTAGAACAGGCGCTTCTTCGAAATGGTGGCACGCCTCTCATGCGCGAGAAAATCTAAGGAACTGCGTCATGGTTCAGCCGTGCCTTTTCGACAGAAATCTCCAGAGATCACGTTAGAGACAAGCTCTGCATGTAGCCGCTCTTACGAAAGTGCTTCGAGCAGAGTACGCTTGTTTGGTCGGCTTGAGTTCTTCGTCACAGCAGCGAGCGCTTGCGCTGCGAGCTCATGATCTTGCGGAAAACAGTGAAAGACGACACAGTCGCGGGCGTAGTTGTTCGTGGACACGAACGCAGAGTAGTACCTCGTGTTGAACCTGATTCTCAAGGTCGGCTGACACGCTTTGTACGTCACAACGCACGCAGTACGAGGAACAACGCGCGCTGAAAGCTCTCTCGGGTGCGCCGGAAGTATCCCCGGCTCCTCAACGTGACGTCACGTTGTCCGACATGAACGAGGTTTCCCTCTCCGCTGTTCTCCTCTCCTGCGGTCGCGCGTGGCGCGGGAGATTTCAACATCGCGTTTTTAATTGGTGATTGCGCCACTGTTTTGACCAAAATCGAAAAAATAATTTCACAGACGTGATCAGCAATGGCACTACATCAAAACCCTAAAAAATTAGCTGATTCGAAAACCGCCTCAGTATCCCTTTAACAATCAAGCGTGTTGAACAGTTTTTGTAACAAAGGCATATCCCAGTAGAAAGAACTGAACCAAAATTGACCTGATTTAGAAGAGCAAAAAGAAATGATCGAGACACCCGATCGAACGCCTTTGCCAGGTCAATTCGCAGCAGTGCTAATTGCTCATGAGCGTCACTGCAATACTGCAGCATGTGCGCGCTATATGTAGATTAGATTGTATTGACCGACCCCTGAAGCCACGTGTTTGATGGGGTCCAATAAAACTAGCCATTGCAAGCTGTACTAGATTTAAGCGGTCTATAACGAAGATCTTAAAATCAACATTAGAAAGCATGCTAGGTCTCTAGCCATCTATAAATCGTAGTTTTTCCTTAGAGTCTGTTTTTGGCATTAATACAATATGACTTTTGGTGAATGACTGTGGCAAAAATCCAACAACAGTGCTCAATCAATTTTTGAACTGAGCTATGCCCCCGGAAAGGAAGGCTGCCAGCTCAACTGATGTTATCGACACTTGGTGACGCCAATGACAAAACCAACATGCCGCGTCATACCCGTGGCCAATGGAGCGGCTGCGGAAAAAAAAAAAAGAAACTCCGCATTTTCGCAAGAGCCAGGGGGCACCCGGTCTTGAACCGGTGACCTCTCAATCTGCAGTCAAATTCTCTACCACTTAGCTATACACCCTTCTCCTTTTTCTTTATTGAAAGGAAATAGTGCCGAAATGAAAAAGCTAAGCATGCTTACACCACAAAACACCAGAACACCATACCCCTGCCTTACCCCACCTTCCCGAACATCACAAGTCTGGGAGGCACACACATGCATCCAGGTAGCGGAGCCAGCTAGGCGGCTCTTGCAGGGCCGCATATACTCCCCGCAGCAAAGCGCATTGTTCACGAAACACAGATTTAGACGACCTTGGTGATTCGGCGTAGCTGTCTATCATGCGGCTCTTCCAGCGACTATTTAATAGTCCCAGCAACATAAATAGATCATATGGCACAACACAGTTTTTCTCCACAGGCAAAAGAACGGATGCTGTAGGGTGTGACGTCAATGTCCTTCTTAATTGTTCGTTGTAATATGTCCCAGAAGAACACAGCATCAATGGACAGAATGAAACAATGGTCAACTGTCTCTGGTGTACTTCACAGGCGGCAATTCACTGTCCATGGCTCAAGCATCACATTAGCATGAAGGCATGCCTTCACAGGCAGCGTAGATCTGGGCAGTTTAAAGGAGAATGTTTTTGCAGCAGAAGAAATCCACATTCGCCTAACACGTTTTAAAACTCTGGGATCAATGAACTCCAGGAAAGGCTGCCGATACACCGGTACAGGAAACAAATACTCTAAGTGTCTGAGTCATCTGCCTTCTGGAGCGGCTCTACAGGTAGCCTAAAGAAAGGTGAGGAAATTGAAGGTGTAAGCAACTTCCTTAAGGATTCCCCGTAAAGGCCTCTCACGAGTGTATCCAGTCGGGGCGATAAGTGAAGGCAAATGAGCCCTGAGTCGCCTATTTAGCACAACTACTAAAAAAAGGTGGTTTGCAGATTTGAAAAAAAAAAAAAAACGCGAAACAAGCTGATGCACGAATAAGGGAACAAGACCTATTCCACCACACTCTAGAGAAAGAAATAGGTTATCGTGACGCATGGCTTCCCGTTAGGAACGCCATACGATGGTAGCAAATATTCTGCTCGTCTCCTACACTTTCTTCCTCGCACAGTGGAGCGGAGAACCTGGAGCACATAGGCAAGTTTTGCGAATAAAAAAAAGGTTGCTGACTTGAGCCCGAGCAAAGACTGACAGTTCCCTACCCAACCAAGCCTGGGTTTGTCGCCTTATGGAGATTATCTGTGAATCCCAGTAGGCTCCACTGTTGCGAATTTGGCAACCCCTACGTAGCGAAGGGTCCCGCAGTCCCAGCTTATGCCGCCATAATGACTTGGCGTTGTGCCCCAATGGCCCAAAGAAAACGCCTTGGATTAATCTAAATTAAGAGCCGCACCTAATACCTCGAAAAACTGTTCAGTCAAATGGTAGAGAGTCAAATGTAAATGCCTGAGTCAAATGTAATGAGAGTCAAATGTAATGCCTGGAGCACACTCGTTTTGTCAGAACAAAACTGAGCTATACCCCAGGACAGGAAAGCTGCCAGCTCAGCTCGTGTTGTCGACACTTGGTAACGCCATTGACAAAAATAACATGTCGTGTAATTCACTTGTCCAATGTAGTGGCTGCGGAATTAAAAAAAAAACGCCGCATTTCTGCGAACGCGAGGGGGCACCCGGATTTGAACCGGGGACCTCTCGATCTGCAGTCGAATGCTCTACCACTGAGCTATACCCCCGGACAGAGAGGCTGCCAGCTGAGCTGCTGTTATCGATACTTGCTGACGCCCTCGTAAAGGGAGTATGACGCTGTAGTGCAGAGCGTCGGCCGCGTCCGTTCTGCACGCCTTGCGCCAGATCATCTTTTTTTTTTTTCCTCGCGGAGCAGGTCGCGAACGTGCGCAGCGTTGCAACGGCCTTCGTCTAGGCGGCGCGATTTCCTTTTTTAGCTCTCAGCTGCCGCCTGTCCTATTGGAGTCGTTGCAAAAGTTTTTTGGAGCAAAGCTGCTACTCTTTCGGACGTACTAGTAACGTTGATGTTAAGGAAGTACGGTAATCAATACGACGATAACCGATTAACGATATCGCCACATCAGTAGCACGATGAGGGATACTTGTACGCTGGAGGACAAGGTAATGTGGGCGTTTGTATTAGCCTATTCCTATTTTTGTGTAACGTATCCAGTCTTTGAAGCAAAACTCAAGTGCTATCTGAACGCTCTTGCATTCACTGTGGGCTTCGTTTGTCCGCGCCTTCTTCAACAACACTAGTAACCTCTCCGTCTACGTCCTCTTTCGCAGCTCTCTGTGCTTCCCCTTTTATTTATTTATTGTTATTTTTATGCAGGTATCGCTCGCGTTCAATGTCAGCGGATCACGCGTCAATAGCTTTCACTAAAAGAGCTGGCATCTCTGCCTCTGTTGCCTCTGGCTCTTTGTAGTGCACCATTCTTTGCATGTCCTCATATAAGGACGCCACGGCTTTGTGGTTAGCGGCCGCTCAAGTGAAGTTCGGAAAGGCTTGTTCAATTTAGCTTGTTATTTGAAGCAGTGAAATTGTACCAGGATCTTTTTCTGTGCGTGAAAACGTGCGGACGTGAATTAAACGGAAATGGAAGATGCATAAAATGCAGAATTAGCAGGTAATGCACGGATAGAAAAAAAAATGGTTCGGCTTTAAACATCCCAAAGCGACTCAGGCTATGAAGGACACCGCAGTGGAAGGCTCTGGATATTTGAGACCGCCTGGGGCTCTTTAGCGTGCACTGACATCGCGCAGTACACGGGCCGTTAGCATTTCGCCTCCATCTAAATGCGACCGCTGCGGCCGGAATCGAACCAACGTCTTTCGGGTTAGCAGCCTAGCGCCATAACCACTGAGACGCCGCGGCAGCTTATACATAAAAATAAGTAGTAGTAAAGTAAAAGAAGGGTAAAATTTAGTGGTGGAAGTATAGTAGAAGAAGGAGAAGTCGAAAACTGAGTTTGCTCAAATTCACGCGAGTGTGCTGGACGCATCTTCAACAATGAGCAGTATCTGCCAACGAAGAAGTAGCGGAAAGCGACCATATTCCTCTCTGCACCGACGGTAAAAGCCAAGATTTCTGGGCGGTCAAGGGTCTGATTGTTTGGTACGACCGAATCGGCCTCTGACTGGCTATTTGCGGCCACGAAGCGAAAACAGTGCAAGCTAGATTGTTGTACCCGGACACTCAGGATCAATAACAAAAAAGAATATACAGGTCTGTGCTCAAAGAATGAAGAAAAAAAGCTGTTTCAGGGCTTTTAATGCGCGCTAATTACTGCCCTCACCTTTAGTTATGCTCTGGTTAACCAAGACATCATTTTTTTTCCCCATGAAAGCATTTGTACGGCAATGGGCATGGGTCAAAGGTCACGCGCTGAGTTCATGCATGTTGCAACCACTGCGCCCTGGCGTCCTCGTATGAAGAGAGGTTCCGGCTATTCAGCACCTGCGCATGCGCGGAATATATTTCTACTTTCTGGCTTGCGTGGCTGGTATCCACGCTAAATCAGCCAATAAAAAAATTGCAAGACTGTGCCAAAAGGTGAGCGAACCCCAGCTGGGTCGAAATTAATTTACACCCTTCCACTGCAGCGCGCCTAGCAGCCCACTGTGTTGCTTAAGGACGGAAACTTGATACTACTTTTTATTACAGATTTTTATTTCTGCCATTAAATTTATGTAGTTCGTCATTTCTTTTATGCTTTTCTGATACGACTAAGTCTCTTGTACAAGGATTATTGACTTGTCAAAGCAAACGTGTGCAGCTGCTGCTCTTAACCCGGCGAGAGCGAATATGTTCATCAAATCAGTAGGCAGAACCTGGTGCTTGGTCAGTTGAAATCTGGCCGCTGCGCGCAGTGATCTTTGCGTAATGGCAGACTAAAAACGCTTCCCAGAGGAGCCGAACGCACGAAATCACTCGGTGGTAATGTTGCAGCTTGATACGGATTATTTACGTGCCTAAAAAGATTTTTATTTGTTTCGACCAAAAGCATTTTTCCAAAGAAACCAGCTAGCCAAAAAGGGCGCGACAACGGCCTTCGGACCTGAGTAAACCTCCACCAGTGCCTAAACAACAGCTGTCCACGTTGCCTGTGTACAGCTGACATCACTGATCCTCGGCTCCTCCTGTGAATGTGCCAAGCGTTGCTTCCTGGCCGCTTTCGTGCGACTATCTGCGCAGACATGAACCTGAAGTTCTCTGTAAATTATCAATACTGAATTGCGGGCCCACGCCACCACAGCTTTCGAGTGGGTATAAATCCGAGATGCTGACCTGTACGGCTCGCTTCGATTCCCCTCATCACTTTTTTTACTCAGACCTTAGAATTTTCCCTCCATTTTCCCTAATTTTTGTTTAGGCTCAGCACTCCCCTGTTTTTAAGCTGAAATATGCATCCTGCCCTCCACCCCGAGGTCGCTTTGAATTAGCGCTTTGTGCTTTTTTTTTTTTCGCAAGCAGTGCATATCAGTTGTTCTACGTCCACTATAAAGGACAGAATCCGCTTACTGTTACCCAACCTTCGGCATTCGAATTCCACGCCAGAGCCTGAGGATCGGCGATGGTCAGCCCATGTGTGTCCTCTGCGGGCTTTTTTTTTTTTCTACCCCCAAGCTTGTTCCGCCTCCAGTTTGGCGAAGTGAAGGAAAAAAAAAACAGCTAGAGAAGCAACGGGAACGCTTTCAAAAACGGGGAAATGACGCAGAGCGCACGCTTCAGGACTCGCTCGTTCTTTCGCGCTGTCTTCGCTTTTGTTTGCAGGACCAATGGCCCTTGGGACAAATGGCTCTCGCTGCGAGGCGAGGAACGACGCCGGTGCGCACCTACGCGCCGCTCTTCTCTTCTCGGCCTTCGCCTGCGCGCAGGGAGGGAGGGCAGCGGGCGCACCAAAGCGGATCAAAACCCATCAGGTCACGCGACTCGCCTTTGTCGCGACGACTTCTTTTCCTCCCTCCATCTTTTCCTCGGAACGTGCCCAGGAAAGCATGGTTTGGAAAAACAGAAGAAAGCGAAGAAAAATAAAGGAGGTATAATCTTAAAGGCGCGACGAAGCGATCGCGTCACCGCAGTGGGTAGCGTTCGCTTCACTGTTCTTGTTTCGTCTCGTTTTGTTTACCTCACTCTCCGCCTTTCCCTCACTCGTATCCCTTCCTGGTTATCAGCGTTTCGTCTTTGGTTGAGTGGATCTGAAGTGGTTGCTTAAAGACGAAACTTTGTGCAAACTTACGCAAGGGCCCTGGGCTGGATTTGCACGTGGCAAATGCCTTGAGACTAGGGAGCTCTGCGCGCACTCGTCCTTCGACGAGAGAGTTCATCCCAAGGTGTAAGAAATATTTATTCTTACACCGTGGTTCATCCGTAGCAGTTCGCTTGCGGTGTTATGAGGCTCCGTAAGCCCGGGCTGTTGGGCTAACACGTCTTTAGTTGCATACATTCGCCGCTATTGTCGAAGGCTTAGCTTCCGTCCTCACAAAACTCTTTTTTATGAAACAACTGTTTCTTGGCGCTTCTCCGCCAGCCAAGAGCCGAGAACTTCCTGTCATCGTTAGCGCGACTTCCTTGACTCACTGAAGCCCCACTGTGATTGAATCTATTGGCGCAGTGCCTTTACGCTCACCATCGCCGAGCGTTGGGCTGTTATGTGGCCTCCACTGCCGTTTGACTCACCAAACAGCCCTGGTGAAGAAAAGGGCGGAAGATAGTACGAGAACAAATACTATGTACTCCTCTGCTCGTAATGATCACTTTATAACGCAGTAAAAGCGATTCAGATGCAGATGGCAGCGTTGCAGCTCGCAACCTTCTTAGCAGTTCTTTGCATGACGGAAATATAGCTATGTGGATTCTTTCGTTGTTGCGAACTCTCTCTGAGGAAAAACTGCCAAGGAATTAAGCTCGGCTTCTGACTGTGTAGTAGCTTGCATGTTTCCACTGCCATACTGCAAAGCCGTGTCATGCACTGTCATTGAGGTTGCAGCAGTCGTGGATCGCAAGCCTGGCCAATGCCTGTGCAATGCCACTAGAGAGAATGAGACTTGTGCGCCCCACGAGTGGGCATCAGGTCCTTATGCTGGTTCTTGCTGAGCCCCAGGCCGAGGGCACAGAAAACAATCCCGGCCGTGGTGGCCCCATTTTAATGGGGGTGAAATGCAAAAGACGCCTGTGTGCTCAGCGATGGCAGTGGGTATACCCTCCACTACGGCGTCCCTCAGAGCTCGCGTGCAGTTTAGAGACTTGAAACCTACGCGCCATCACAATTCCCCCTAAGTCACTCGCATTGTTCGAACTGTGCTGGGCAAGGGTGGGGACCTTTCGCACTGGCATGGCTCGTACAACAGCGTAGTTTCTATATGACAGCTTCGTCTTTCTTAGCGGGGAAAAAAACTAGTAATAGTAATTACAACGAAAGCAGTCGCGAGTTCGAATGAGCGCTGATAATCAGATATCATGGATATCATACCTTAGAGAAGTACCTGTGGTTAAGAAGGGTCCAAATTTTAGCGCATTAGGATTCCTTAATTTTATTTTTGCTCTTATTTTTCACCTTTTTTATTTCAGCAAAGGGTGTGGTTAGAAATTGATAGACTGGTCCGGTCTCCTTATAGAAAGCCGCGCGTAGAAAGCTTGCGTGCAGTCGGAAGCTCTCGCTGCTGCAGAGAATATTTGATATGGTAATGCAGCTTTTATCGGGAGTTATTTTGAATGCACAGTGTGACGGGAATAAATACAAGCAGTTTTCCTTTTTAAGAAAATGTCAGCCAGCAAAATGTTCACGAGGCACCACATTCACGCTGACCTTGGCACCTTCGCAGAGTTGTGGACCATACGTACGGATAGGTCTTCAGTGTGCGGACTTTATGACAAGAAGCCTAGTCAAAAGATGCCATATAAAATTTGTGTAGTCTATCCCGTCGTAGAGGATAGGTGTAAGCATTAGATGCACGTAAGGGCAAAGCGCAATCTGCCGCATATATGATCGCCCCACACGAGTATTGGCATGGTCCTTTGGCTGCAGGACAGGCTGCCGCGTTCACCGGCTTCTGCTCATGGAACTGGGCAGCGCGCATATTTTCGATGCTTGAAGACCCGTTCGCCATCAGCTCTTTTTCTAACATCTGTACATAGCGCCGTTTGCGTTGGAATTTTGAAGCACAAGCCTAGCGGTTTAAAGATGGTGAAGACGTCAAATTAAAGAAGCAGTTAGAAAACACACCCCGCGAGAGGCTGCGGCGATATTCGTGTGGTCTATGGCATTGGGGAACTGGGCGCCGGCCGTGTTTTAAACACGACTGGGGCTGAAGTCTTCTTCTGCTCGTTACCATTCCTACGGAGAGCTTCGAAAGTTTTCGGGTAATTTCTGCTTCGTGTTACGATAAGTTCAGCCCCTCCGGTTCGACTTCATATTCGGCCTCAGGTTCACCACAATGTCTGGATGATGTTCCCGTAATTTGCCGAGAATGAGAGCCAAAATTATTTCGTGCTTAACGAGGGGACACACGACGCTTCGTCCCGTCTGGCTCCTCGATTCCCTTGCGTTTTAAGCTGTGCTTGGATTCGTCAGCGCAGTGTTGGTGTTATCCCTGCCATCTGTCTGACAAACTCCTTCTGGTCTTTTTCCTTTTCCAGGTCGAGCAGGTTTCCATAGAAATTCCTTTTTTCACATTTATTTATTTATTTATTGTTTTTGTTTATTAATTCATAATACTGTTTAGCCCTTGCGGGCTGTTGCAGAGCGGGCCAAGAACCTTTCAAATACATTACACGACAGCTGTTTCCAATGTGCAAAGTTTCAGCTCATAGGCACTCTGTGAGCACCTGAGCATCAAGATTATTCTACTGAACAACAGTTCAAATGAGACATGGCAATTTGAATGTGTTGTAACGACGAAGAAGTTCCTATTCAGGCGAAGACAACGACGAACTTCTGACCGTGGTATTGAGCGGCACTGCCATCGCTTTGTGCGTGTGCTCTCGGTGCTCGACCTCTTTGTCTGCGAGGCCTGTGTCTCTGTGTCTACCGCCGGCGCCCGGTACCTCTAACCATCCCAGTACCCATCTTACAGTGTCAACTCTTGGAGTGTAAGGTTGAATGCCATGATGATGATTTTTACGGTATGATACTCGTCCAAGAGGCCGTAAATACAGTTTTCAATCCAACTTCAAGTTTTTATTACAAAGCGTACAAAAAAAAAAAAAAACGGAATTTTAAGCGCGCTATTCATCTTCGAAGAATTGAGGGTTGTAAACCTGCCCTGCAGAGAAGCTCTGACATCGATTGCGTTTTTCATAACATGACAAATATGAGCCAGGCTGCTAGCCTCTGTATCCTTTCAAATTTATTAATCAGAGTTTGTCTGTGAGACTCCCAGACCAGGCTTTCATATTCCAACGTTGGCCTAAAAATTGTTTTATAAGCTGAAATTTATAGCTTAAATAATGGCTTACTTTCCGAGCGCGTGATACATAACCAACTAGTTGAGCCCAAGATTTCGCGCCAGCCTCAGATTCCGCTCGATTCAGATGAGTCGAACATAGTTCGCAAAAACAAAGCATTATAAATAAATGTCTGATCTCACGCATCTAGCCTGCCTTCGCATAATGTATTTGAATGAATAAAGGAGTACGGACGGTTCGGTTTTTTATACGTTGCAATTCAATACTCAAAGCATGACGTGTTGTAATCAAGAATCCCAGACATACCCGAAAGCCAGTGGAACTGAACCCTATAGTAAGAAAATGCATGACGTGCACGTTTTTATGGTTAGGCTGAAAAAAAAAATGTCTTCTTCATACGAAGCGCTGGAGCTATGCTCCACTGGTAAGCCTTTGCTATAATTATTTCGTTTTTTTTTCCTGCTCTTATGATTCAGTGCAAGCGTTCAATTTCATGACAGTCTACCTAACCATAAGAAAATTTAGTCATTACTTGATTAATTTTTAACTAACGTCCATAAAGCGTGTACCCCATTCCGCTTTCACTGCGCTTTTTCTGCGCCTCGCTGTGCGGTAGCACTTAGCTAATACTGATAAAAGCAAGAAACCGCTATTTTACGTGAACAGTGATTAGTATCAGGTAAAAAGCCACGCACACAAAAAGCAGGGAGGCAGATATTACTTCGACGTTTAAACTCTCGTTTGAAATGCCGCTAAGCACGTGTGTTCATGCGTTTGCTGTTTAATAACTGATGATAAAACGGATAACTGGCAAATGACGATAATTCGCCACGTAGTCGATAAACCGAGCAATCGTAGAAGTCATGAAAGATTTCGATCATGATGCCATTTCTGCAACGATTTGCCTTGTAAGCCAATTGAACGACAGAAGTAGTTGATCATGGTTGCAAACTGCTGGTGGGGTTAGCGTTGCATTTGAACATTACTTCGGGAGATGGGTACTTATATGCAATGGTGGCCACACCACATTCCAGCTGAGCTTTGTCTTCGCTATAGTTTCAGCAAGTATATTGTTTTTCCAGGACAGCTCATTGGTTGTTGTAGCTTACCATACTCTTAGAGAAATAAGAAGCAGTTGTACATGCAGAAAATTTTTATTCTTAAGAAGTTGGGACTTTTAGCTAGCATTACACCGAAACATAGGGCGTTAGCAGGAAAGCACTATGCAATACTGGTGCATATTTCCTCAGTTTTCGGAATTTTGTAATGGATCACCCAAATCCAACTTAAAAGCTTTGTACAGCCATGTACATTATCCGCAGGTGTTACAATTCATGCATGAACCTCGCACTCCGCCATCGAAACTCTTATATTGAAGCCACACATAAAGATGACACGGATTTATTGATGTAAACACTTAGTCTTGGCTAAATAGTTACCTTTCGTCTTACCTTTCGACAGATGCACAAGTCCGCCATTCCTAGACTATCTTATCATGTGATGGGCCAGAGTAATTTATATTCAACTCGTGCTCAATTGGTATCCACCCAGATGAACCAAAATGAGCTTTTTTTTTTGCTGGTTCTTGCGGAGATCAACTGAAGCGAAAAGTTTGATTCCTAACCTGTAACGAGTCCCCACCTTCGCGTCCTTGGTTTCTGTGAACAAAAAGCAAAATCGATTGAAAGCACTCATTGCAACGCCCATGCACGCCTTGCAGCGCACGAAGTATATCTTGCACCAACGATGTTCGTTTGAGATGACTTTCTAAAATTCTCTCCACGCTCTCGTACATCCGTGGCCACGTAAAAACCTCCTGTCCTTACGTTCGGTCACCTTTTGTAGGTTTCTGCTTCGGTGTTAAACTGCTGCTACCCAGTGAGGGTTCTTCTAGGATCACTGCTCTTCCCGACGGTGACACAAGAGAAAGCAGCGAAGAGCTAAGAGAGAGAGTCGCTTATATGCGGCCCGTCTCGCATCTCCTCGTTTCCGTTTGTTTGCTCTCGTGACGACGTTCTCGGCGTTCATCGGTCTTCCGGTTTCTGTTTGAATTCGAGCTTAAATGAGGCAAACGCGGCCCTTGTGTTAGCTCTCGAAGAGCACTTTCGCCGTTCCGGGACGTTAATCGCGGCCCGCGTCAAACGACCTGTGGCGGGCTCCTTGAACGGAATGCTGCCAATGACTCCGGCGGTGCGTAGCGGCAAAGGTCGTTTGGAAGCGGGGGCTTGCCTCCGACGCGCCGCCCTCGCTTCCGTCAATAAACAACCGCGACGCCCCTGCGAGCGCCGCGCAAACAGAAGCCCTTCTTCCCAGCTGGAGGTCGCTCGGAGGTCGTTGGCACCGGGCCCCTTGCGGACTGTATTACGGAACCGAGATTTTAACCACGATCCAGTCATCGTTATTCGTCACGACGACGGTTAGACACGTGTACTGTGGGTCTCCTGAACCGTATTTACGCGGGAGCCCCGCCGCGGTGGCTCACTGGTCGCGGCACTTGGCTGCTGACCCTAAAGACGCGGGTTCGATCCCGGCCGCGGCGGCTGAATTTCTTGAAGGCGAAATTATAGAGGCCCGTGTGCTGTGTGATGTCAGTGCACGTTAAAGAACCCCAGGTGGTCGAAATTTCCGGAGCCTTCAAACAAACAAACAAACAAACAAACAAACAAACAAACAAACAAACGAACAAACAAACGTATTTACGCGGGGTAGGGCAGATAGTGGTTGAGAATTTTTTAAAAAATAACTTTCCTCGTTTATGAAGAAAAATAATCTGCCGCCGTCACGTTGTGAAAGTCATTGGCAGTTAAGTAATCTTCATGACCTCGTAGAGTCATGCTGCGAAGCCCGGTTATCAATATGTGCCGACATGACGTCTTGGAGGTTCGCTTTCCCCGAGGCGAACCATTAACTTATGTCTTGCTACGTATTGCCCTCGTGGAAATGGGAGAAATGTGCAAGTTGTCTGCCTATAGCTGCATTTAAACACGATTGGAGTTGAGTCAGCGTGAGCATACACGTAAACCATCCGTGAATACGAATGCAACGCCCGAAGAGAGGGACAGGACACTCATTTGCAGGAACAGCAGTTCCAATGAATTACCGAGCAGTCATTAGCTGGGAAAGCTATGCCATTTCAGCACCAGAATTTTCTTTGCGCATAGTCACTTTTCGTATTCAGAGGACACGAGCTTGCGCTAGGATTTTCTATTTTGGGTAAGCGCACAGGCGATGAGTAGAAAGAAGTGTGTGTATCCCCTTTCCTGTGCTCCTCGCCGTCCGTGATCTTACTCAAAAAATAAAAATAAGGCACTAGCAAACAGCCCGAACAGCCATTCCCACCGAACGGCCGAACGCTACAAGCACCCGTGTGCCATCTGTGTTCTCTTTTTGTTTTGTCGCCTGTTTTTTTCTCCATTATTCCACGGGAGGAACATTTACCAGCTTGCCGAAATGGCCTCCATACGCAGGAAGGTTAAAGCCTGGAGTTTTTGTTCAATAAAACGGAGAGTTGAGCTAGTTGGTACACGTTTCTTGGAAAAAACAGCGCTAAGACGAAGGACAACGAAAAAGAGTACAACAGGACCGGCGCTGTCTATCAACTGAAAGCTTTATTAGAAACAACACGCAATATATACTCCATCGACAACCAAGAGCGCATGACAACACCAAAAGCTACAATGATACATCAATCACCTGGATCAAGATACTTCAGTTCACAGTCATGAACTGTTACAGAGGGGATGCTCACGCACGAGTCACTGTTTTTTTGGATATGAAAGGCTTCACTGATTTCCCGTGCTAGTTTATCTTTGTGCTTGTACAGAATCCTAGTTTCATTACAAATGGGGGTACATGATTTTTCAGAAGAATCAGGTTGGTTATTCTGGGAACAGTTCCTGTAATGCAAGGCCAAGTTTGACGATGGAGCCCCTTTTAATCAAGTGTTGTGGTCTCTTAAGCGGGTGTTCAAGCACCTTCCTATTTGACCTATATAGGTCTTTCCGCACGTGAACGGCACTTGATACACAACCCCTTCAGCACAAGGGACAAAAGTCCGGTCATGCTTAATCTGACAACCTTTTTTTGTTTTTCTTCGTTTCTTTTCCTCTTCCCTGGCCCTTCTATCTACAATGGCGCACAATTTGCCGAGCTTGTTTGGTGACGAAAAAAGAACATCAATGCCATATCTGCTGCCTACTTGCTTCAAACGGTGTGATATTTGGTGAATGTACGTTAGAACAACGAATTCCTTTTTTTCCTTTTTTAAAGGTTCCTGTGGTTCATGCCTTTTGACCCTTTTAATTATCTTACTGCAAGCAAATAATAAAACCTCATCTGGAAAGCCCGCACTTCTTAGCCTCTGAACATGCTGATTAAAACTTGTACTGATAGCATGCACGCATGATTTGGCTATGGCAGCACCTAAGCAAGAAACTGCTATGCCACATTTAACAACCTTGGAAAACTGAGCAAAGGCTTCTCCGATCTCTGAAGGAAGGACCAGCACACGTGATCTTGCTTCGTTGTCAATCTTACGAGGTCTGTGAGAAAAGTATCCGACCTTATTTTTTTTTTGCGAACACCTGATGGATATGAAACAAGCGCGCTTGCACCAGCAGACCTTGAACCGTCGTGCGCATGCAGGAATTTTTTCCCGCCTGCCGATAGCGTCAGTCGCTGGGAGGCAGCGTTTGAGTGAGGTAGTGCGCAATGCTCTCGTCGGTTTTTTGTTGCAAGGAAAATGGCGGAGCGAGAGGAGCAGCGCTAATGCATCAAATTTTGGCCAGAAACGGGGCGACAGCCAAGTGGAAACCATTCGAGATATTCAGACGGGTTTCGGTGACGATGCTTAGAGCAGCATACAAATTAAGCAATAGTACAACTGGTTTAAAGATGGCCGCTCATCGGTGGAGGGCGAGCCACGCTCCGGTCGGCCATCAACATGCCGAAATGGCCAGATCATTGCCGAAGTGAACGCTCTGGTGATACGGGACCGTCGTGTGACTATCCGAGAAATTGCGGAAGAGGTGGACATCAGTAGTTTTTCTGCACATTCCATTATCACCGAAGATTTGGCCATGAAGAGAGTTGCGGCGAAATTCGCGCCGAAGCTGCTCACGGTGGAGCAAAAGCAGCTTCGTGTTGAAGTCTCACAGGACACGCTGGATTCCACAAACAGTGACCCCGACTTCATCAACACCATAATCGCTGGTGATGAGTCTTGGATGTACGGGTACGACCCGGAAACCAAATCCCAGTCGTCACAGTAGAAGCATTCCACGTCCCCACGACCAATGAAGGCCTGCCAAATGGTCAGCAACGCCAAAGTGATGCTGACTGCTTTCTCGGACTCTCGCTGTGTGGCACACCACGAGTACGCACGCCCCAGGGTCAAACAATGATTACAGAGTACAACAGGGATGTCCTCCGTCGCCTACGTGATGCTGTGCGGCGCATGAGACCGGAGTTGCGGTCAACAGGAAATTGGCGCATCCATCACGACAATGCTCCTGAACATTCTTCGCACTCGATTCAGTCTTTTTTGGCAAAAAAAAACAGACTATTGTAGTTCAACACACTCCTTACTCTCCTGGTAAGGCCCCCTGCGACTTCTGGCTGTTTCCCAAAATCAAAAGGCCATGGAAAGGAGCGCGATTTCAGACAAGAGAGGACATTATGGCTGCAACGACAGCTGAGCTCAACTGCATTCCGAAAAAGGCCTTTTCTGAATACTTCCAACAGTGGCAGCACATCTGGGAGAAGTGTGTGAAGTCCCAAGGAGACAACTTTGAAGGTAATTAGGTTTCCAACGCTCCAGTTATCCCATTTTTTTTTTCTACGGCCAAAGGTCGGATACTTTTCTAACAGACCTCGTATATCTAAAAGGTGCAGCTCGTTGTCGTGAGGTTGTTCAAAGGTGAAAGTTAGTCCGTGCCCGCTTGCGTCGAAAATCTTTAACAACTCATCGACCTGCCTATTGAAGTCATGATGTTCGACAAAAACAAGATAACCATCCACATATCTAAAGATGCGTTTTATACAGACACCCAAATTACTTACAGACGCCCCAAAATAGCCAAATCATGCGTGCATGCTTTCAGTACAAGTTTTAATCAGCAGGTTCAGAGGCTAAAAAGTGCGGGCTTTCCAGATGATGTTTTATTATTTGCTTGCAGTAAGATAATTAAAAGGGTCAAAAGGCATGAACCGCAGGAACCTTCAAAAAAGGAAAAAAAGAAATTCGTTGTTCTAACGTACATTCACCAAATATCACACCGTTTGAAGCAAGTAGGCAGCAGATATTGCATTGATGTTCTTTTTTCGGCACCAAACAAGCTTGGCAAATTGTGCGCCATTGTAGATAGAAGGGCCAGGGAAGAGGAAAAGAAACGAAGAAAAACAAAAAAAGGTTGTCAGATTAAGCATGACCGGACTTTTGTCCCTTGTGCTGAAGGGGTTGTGTATCAAGTGCCGTTCACGTGCGGAAAGACCTATATAGGTCAAATAGGAAGGTGCTTGAACACCCGCTTAAGAGACCACAACACTTGATTAAAAGGGGCTCCATCGTCAAACTTGGCCTTGCATTACAGGAACTGTTCCCAGAATAACCAACCTGATTCTTCTGAAAAATCATGTACCCCCATTTTTAATGACACTAGGATTCTGTACAAGCACAAAGATAAACTAACACTGGAAATCAGTGAAGCCTTTCATATCCGAAAAAACAGTGACTCGTGCGTGAGCATTCCCTCTGTAACAGTTCATGACTGTGAACCGAAGTATCTTGATCCAGGTGATTGATGTATCATTTTAGCTTTTGGTGTTGCCATGCGCTCTTGGTTGTCGATGGAGTACATATTGCGTGTTGTTTCTAATAAATCCTTCAGTTGATAGACAGCGCCGGTCCTGTTGTACTCTTTTTCGTTGTCCTTCGTCTTGGCGCTGTTTTTTCCAAGGAGTTTTTGTTGTTGTTGTTGTTGATAACCTCTTTTAGTTTCTTTTTGGTTTTTTGTGTATCATGAGCATCTGTCATTCCCATTTTTCTTTTTTGTTTTACGGGGGTAGATACATCACACATTTTTCTGCAGGTAATGGCGGCCTTGTAGCCGGCGCTGCAGTAGTCTGCGAGACCAAACACTGTACCGCTACCCTGCTGGCCGAAGACACCCCGGAGGGGAGAATTGTCGGCTGTTGTGTAGTTATCGTTGTCATTTAGTGGGTTACCTTCAGTGTGCAAACGCTCAGCGCTAACACGCCGGGTACCCAGCCATTGTTTGTAGGTTATTCCTCCCAGCGCAATATTCCGACGCAGCGTAGAGCCGGTAGGACGGCGAGCTACTGAACTGACAGCAATGGACAAGGGCGAGTGGAACAGCGCGCCCTTACGGGCCCACTCGTAGGAAGTACACGTCATATTTCGGTAGCCTCCTGAGCAGCCACTGAAGTCTGCACACCATGCCATACAGTAACAAAAATGTCGGTCAGACGGCGCCGTTTCAGCACGCGCGATACCTTGTGATGGCGGTAAGGCGGTAGATACTATGGTGGGACAAAATAAGAAATAAAAGCAAGGTACCCTCCAGTCCGACTAGGTATATAATAGCCTTACGCGATAGGACGACTCGTATTGGAGCAGATAGCCCGCCGACGTTTCTCTCAGAACATTGTTGGGTGCGCATATTTTATCTTTGGTCCCAGAAAGAGGCAGCTACGCCAGGCGCTTATCTTGGAGCCCTTTATAAGAGGCGTCACTAGAGTCAGAGGCATCCGGAGCAATACCCAGCGCGTCCCCTTTCCCCATGCCATGTGCAATATCTTTATGCTTTGTTTCAGTGCCAATCTCACTTTGCACCATACGTGAGGCAATACAGTAAAATATCACAAAAAGCCTACTCCAAGAACATATGCACAGACAGCTGTGTTTTGTTGAGTGAATCTTGTTTCAATTTTTTCCGTTGTGATAGGAAGTTCCTTAGAGGATGCGGCTGGGTCATTATTGCAGTAAAGAAAGAATTTGTAGCTGTACCCGCAATAGTGTCATCTTTCAGTGAATGTGTGCTTGCTTCACCGAAATGCGGTATTACAAAACCGTGTAATCGGAGTGTTTTACCGCCCACCTCACATGTATGATGGTTTTGGGGACGAATTTCATCGCACATTAAGTGATGTGTGCGCTCGTTTTCCGAATACTGTTTCACTTATTGTTATTGACCTCAATTTTTAAGACATTAATTGAGACATGCCGTTTGTGCCTTGAAGGGTCAGAGAGGCTCGTGCATTCCTACAGACTTGTCTTGACATTTGGTTGTGCCACATTATTTCTAAACCCGATGGGTCATCGCCTCATACCTCTAATGTCTTGGACCTAATCTTAACCCCTGACCAAAATAATTGTTGTGATGTGGTTCGCTATGATGGGCATGCTGATCACGACAACATCACCGGGTACATCAATCGTCTTTTGAGCGAAAGAAAAACCATAACAAAACAGTTTAGGTGATCAAATGTTTAGAGGAATCCCCCAACGTGGAGTAAATTTGTAATAAGGGAGTAATTGGGAAGTAATTACAGGTGCCAAACTCAATAACTTATCTCCATATCGCAAACCAACAACCATAACTCTCTTCCATAAACTTTATCATCATCATTTGCTGCACGGCGATTTGTTCCAATCACCCGATACATTTTTTTCCACGTCGCTATCACCCGTTCAAAATTAGACGCAACTCATGCCACACTTGCTTTTTTTTTTTTTAGAAAAATCATTCGTACTTCGTACTACAGTCGACTGGAATAATCTGGCACCGCAATGGCTAAAAAATAAACTTTAAAAGTTTCGTGACCTACTAACAAAAATCTTGATCTAGCATTGTTCATTGGTTTAGCTGTACTGTTAATTTGTTTTGTAACAGCATTTGCAACATTCTTCAGATGCTCTTTTCGTTTAATTTTATTATAATTTGTGGGTTTATTACTCTTTGATGTTTTGCGGTTTCTGCATTAAGTATGTATCTTTTTGTATTTGTTTATATGTCCGCATTTGCACGTTTTCGCTCGCCTATTTTTTGGCAAGTAAGGCGTACACCTTAAAAAATCTGTCTGCTCTCAACCTGCGAGGAAGCGAGTGGCGAACGCGTTCCCATCGATGCCTGCAACATTCCAAACAATGGCTGGAGTGGCAAGCACAGCGTCGTCTCCTCGAGCGGTCGATCACCCGCCCGCCGACTCTCGCGCTGCAAGCGGCAAACAATTTAAATGCTGCACCGGGGGAGACCTGCACCCTCAAATCGCCCTAGTGACCCCGCTGCCTGTTGTCACCTCTCGCGCCTCCTGTTTGAGGCCCTTGGGAGGAAATCGCGTCGATGACTAATGAATACAGCTCTCTCAAGGGTCAAGCAGCAGTGTATGCGCTCCGGCAAAGTCGTGACGGGCCGGTGCCGCTGTGCAAGGACAAGCTGTCTGCGGTGGCCGCTGATGCAACCGTTCGAGTGGGCCCCCTTAGGCAAAAACCCGAGACGAACGGAGCGTAATTCCCGTCGTTTCCTTGTTAACGCGCCGCCGGTTCGGATGGCGCACCGTTCAATTTTCTCGGGACAGAATCCGGTCGCTGCTTCGCGAACCGTTTGTTCCACTTTTGTAATGGCAGCCGTGGCACGGGCATGAGCTCAACAGCGCCGGAAAACGGCGGACGGCTGTTGCTAAGCCGTCGTATCTGATTGCCAGGGAAGGAAGCTGGAAAGTACACGCGCCGGTCCCAATTTATTCGTCGGCTACGCGTTGCTAGAAACGGCGGGAAATATAATTGTAGAAAAAAATGCAACGGTGCATGGAATACGCAGAATGGCTCCAAAACAGCAATTGAGAGAATGCATTCTCTGCATGTTCGAGGAAAGATTGGGGGTAGTATTTGTGGCGTCATCCCCCCCCCCCCCCCCCTTGCGCCTGTCTTTTGCTTAATGAGTGTTCTGTAATATCAGCTCAAAAAGTCCATGTGTATCCATGTGTATCCATGCTTTTCATTTTTGTCTTACAGCGACAGTCGTTAGTGTCACATCACCGAGTTTCGTGGAGTAGCAGTGTGGTGCCCGCAGAAAGGAGGAACGCGCGAGGGAAGGCGCGCGTCGTGAGAGGGTGAGGCACGGGACGGAGTTTTCGTCTTTTCCTTTGCAGCTGCGGAGAGCACCGTTCGATGTGCTGACCTGATGGGCATTGCTTTGGCGCGTATCTCTCAGGCGATAGAGCACTCATTGTAATCATCCCAAAACAGATATACAATGGTCGCACCGTTATCCGCGGCACCCATTGTTTTGATCATTTCACGAACAAGGCAGCGCCTGTCGCTTACCGTATAACTGGCTCCAGATGCTTTTGTGCAATTTGCCTAGTTATATATTTCCATAAGGATCTTACTTCATGCTTGTTCGAACATACTTCATGCTTGTTCGAGCAAAAAAAAATTCAGGCTACCATCAAACCTGCTACGGATTTGAGCGCTAGCTGCACACTGATGAGGTAATAGTGATTTCTTTCTAAGAGGAGATCTTGTACGGCCAGGTCATGGGTGATTTGTTTTGTGTTTGGGGGTGTCTGCACTGAAATCGCCCGTCAGAACGATCCGATCCTGACTGCGACTGAACAGCGTTGACATTACGCATGCCGATCACTGAGAAGAATATTTAATAGGAGTCTAGATAATATGTGCATGCTATTCACTGCTGTTAGAACAGTTTTGCGATTTCTTTCATGTCACTGCGCTTTCCTTGGTGACGTAATAATTGGCGCCACTTGAGTTAAGCTCAGAAACGAGCAACTATAAAACAAAAAGCGCTTTTTGTTTGTAGCACTGTCACTAGACGTCCATCTACAGTGCCCCGTTCCCCTGGTCTTTTGTTCATCATAATAAAAGGAATTTAGCGCCAATGCGTACAACACACAAAAAGAAAAAGACACGGGCGCTTACAATGGCTATAGAAATACGCCAACGACCCTATGCGTAAGCATTGCTCGCACAGCAGCTCGCGTTTTCCCGAGTGACATGCGGCGGCGTTTTCTCGAGCCTCCGTTTCATCGACCGACAAAGAACGGTACAAGCGGGGGTATAATGGCGAGGGCTGTCCTGGTGCTAGATCAGTGTACTACACTTGTACAAGCGCGCGGGGGGGGGGGGGGGGGGGGGGGTCGCCTGTACTTATCGCACATAGCAGCAAAACGCCTGGTCTGAGCATCTATGTGCATGCCCGCAACGTCGCAAAACAGGAACCTCCCTTTAAAGTTATCACTCCATAAGACAGACACAGTAGTGCATGTCCATAGGACAAGTGCATGTCTTGTGCATGTCTTATCATTTGTCCGTGCTTCACGCTGCTCAAGGCCGCTGTAGTTTCACCAGCGATATTTGCGAAATGTAAGTGCGCGTGCGTGCTATTGAAGACATCGGAAGACAGAAGTTCGATATTAGGTGTCAGATGTGGCAAGCTCCGCCAGTGCAAGGCTTCAGGGAGGCTTGGGACAATCGCCGCCGGCCATCGTTAATAACGCCCTCCCGCACTCGGAGGTCTCTCGCGTTCAGGTGGCGGCTTACTGTTGCCGAAGTGCCCGCGAGGTCGTCGATCCCCAGCCTTGAATGCGCGTCGCGGGACGCCGTTGCGTGCCCGCGCGACGCTGCCCGTTTCCGCGCCACTCTGTGGGGGGCGATCACCGAGGGCGGAAGTGGATGCATGGGAAGCGGCCGGCCGCCAGGAGAAAGTCGCGCCGCCGTTCCCAGGACGAATGAATTGCGTGCCGGAACGCCGATGACGCCTGACCACGTTGCGCCTTCATCGGTTCTGTACGCGTGTAGGCCGATCGGGCTGTCTGAGGGAGCGGGTTCAGGCTGGATTCGCGGCTGCTCCCCTCGCCACCTGTTTGCGTCAACGGCAGACCGGTGCTGTGTGTGGGTGTCCACGGAGTCCAAAGGGATTGGTAGATGCCGGATGATGATGTCGATGCCAGCGATGCGGCGGTAGCGAATATGATCATGTAGCAGAGGCAATGTCGGTTTGCTGCTCGCATACTGGAAGGTAGAATACGCACTCGGAGCTGAAGCGACCGGAGAGCGCGCAAGCTGCCGTAGCTCTGCTATGGCGAGGCACGTTCAGTTTCCTTGAGCATGATGAGCGTCGGGAAAAGACGGAGAACCCGTGGATATTCGCAGCCCGCATACCGTTTTTCTATGGGAAACGAAATTGTGAGTTGTCTTTTTTGGCCATAGTAGATTTCAAATCTACGAAACATCTATTTATTTTGAAAACCAGGCGAGACAGAATAGAAGTATGAGCCTTGCGGCCATAATATATTGCATAACTAGAAGCAGTGCATCTAGAACTCTATATGTCTATTCACGGCAGACATACTTTCCGGAAAGCATCAGCTTACGCGATGCATTCGTTGTGCCCCTTAATGAAGATCTAGAGGAATTCGTGCCGCACTGGAGGCACTTGCATGCAAAGGCGCGGGCAGTCTTCCTCTGTAGAACGTCGTCATCACAGAAGGGCACAATAACGCTACCGTGCAACCCAGTGACTACAGGCTTATAGACACAATGGCCTGTAAACTTCTTGTACCAAAGGCTGGTTCTCATGCAAGCGACTGAGCGATTGAGCGGCGTGTCGCAGCGAAAATTTGCAACTTGTTGGAATCTCGCCGCTCATCTCAGCGATGACTCAAAACAGGTTTTCCCGTCGCGGCGGCAGTACTCTCTAGCATGTTCGCTTGCATGTGAAACAGGCTTAACAGACGCGCACTATCGCGATGGAAAGAAAAGCGAACAACATGGCGCCTACGCACTCCGATGTTCGAATTTCTTTTAATCGCGCTTTTACCTGATCAGTAAGAAAAAGAGGTCAGAGTCGTCCTAGAATGCATCACAGACTGCTCTAGCGTCTTTTTACTACCATCGAATTAAAAACGCGATGAAAAGAAATACGAACAGCGGAGCGCCTAGGTTCCGCTCTGTTTGCGTTTCTTTCCATCGTTCCTCTATACGTTTCTGCCGCCGGGGTTTTGTTTAACGCCTTGGCGAATCCACCCGCTAACGTTTACAAAACGCCTTCGGATGTGAAGTGTCGCAAAAGCAATCAATTCCATCATGACCGGTACCAGGACGCCACAATGAAATGAAAGTGGCGCACACATTGTCAAACGCGTCGCGGATAGCCTTTCATCAGCGGGTGGAATCGCTTTCCCCACAGCGCAGCGCGGGATCACCTTCCTCCGAAGGCTCGTCGCTGGAGCGGCGAGGCGAATGCCGCCACTTTCTCGCCACCGCGGCGAACCACTGGAAAAGGAGAGCGGAACGCCATCGGAATACGCGGGCCGCCTTTTGCTGCCGCGGCGCACGCGTAGCGGTGTCCGGCGGAGAAAACTGAACCTGCGTAGCTACGCGTGTACGGGCGAAGACATTGCTGGGTGCAGGCATTGTTATAGTTTGAATGCCGACCCGTTGCGCTTTCAGTGTGCTTGGGGGCGACGTCCAGAAAAGGCGCTCAATGGTACTCAAGCTGCGCTGTGCTTTTGGGCACCCCCGCTGTAGCGGAAACGGCATCGCTTCGCGCTGTCGCGGTTAACGCATCGCTTTTGCAATCGGTGCTCAGTGCGCGACGCTGCTCAAGATGCTCGAAGACGTGAAGGCTGCACGAAAGTGCAGCCCGCGAGCCGGATATCTTAGGATTGTGGGTGTGCGGAAAAAGGGTGTCTTACAATGGCTGGAGAGAGCTTTTTGGGATTTATATCTTAGCAGCCTGGTCGACCAAGTCGGAATAACATTAAGCTCAGCTATAATGAGCGCCTTGCCCGTGGATTTAATTCGCTAAACGTTTATTAGAGCTAATCAGAAGTGACGTACGAGCGCAACACTTGAATAAAGGCGAACTCTACGAAGCGCCAGACTCTATCAATTTAGTCTGAGGCTGTTCAAAGCAAATGAATGCCTTCAGCCGTTGGCATTAGTGATTAACGCCTACTTGCTATGGGGGCTGGGGAAAAGAAATGTACACAAGAAAAATTTGCGGTTCATTTTTGTTTTTGTTTTTGCTTGCCGGTTGCATTTGTTGATCGGAATTTTTATCAACTGATCATATCTGGAACAACGGTCTACGTGTTGCAAAACCATTTTGTGCTCAAATAGGTCAGTGATTATTTTCTCTTACAATTTTGAGTTTGTTCGTTTGCTAGTGCATTCTCAAGACCTCACTAAACTCACGACATCCATTACTTGCTCATGCGACCGAAGTTTGGACGTCAAAACCTTGCACAGCGTGGTCGACTGAAAAAGGTTCAGCGTGATAGTTTAGTGGGCAGAAATGAAGATGAAGGCACGTGTCTCAAGTGTGCCTTCTTCCAAGAACGAAAGTTAGTCCGTCGACGATCTTAGTCTAGGTGCTCGCAATCTGCTGCGTTACTCTGCTATTCGCTGTGACGGCTAGCACTGAAAGCATCAGCAGATTGGAAGCAACGAGGGTTGGGAAAAGGGCAGACTCTCAAAACTTGCAGCTGCCTAAAACACCGTGGCTTTAGGCAACAACGAAAACATTTATTTATACCAAAAGACAGGCTACCAGAACCGTCTCCGTCTACATGGGGTCTCATATTCGTCCGCCTTCTCCTTCAGGGCTTCTTGTTCTGTTTCAGGTAAATGGGCAGCACAGATTTTAATACCTGTGCCCATGTCGAAGAAGCAGATGTTTGGCAGTTACCGGGACTTCGCTACATGCTAGCCTCAGAGGAGCTCAATTATAACTTTTGGCAGAAGCCGTATGAACTCAGATTTTATGAGCACTTGTGCCTCCAGTTTGTAGGATGGTTAATGGAACCCTCCCTAGGCACTGAGTTTAGCGGGTGGGAAGAAGTTTTTTTTTTTTTTCTGTGGAACAGCGGCTGGGAAATGCAAGTGACGTGAGAGAATGGTAGCTTTTTTTCCCCATTCAATTGGCGGCTTTGTTTTCCTAACAGCGCCAATCAAAGCTGCCCATAAGCGGAAGTAGGCGCAGCGGCGGAGGAAGCCGACATTAAAGCTCCGCGGCGGCGTAACGGCAATTCCGGGAGGCGATAGCCATCGCGGCTTCGGAAGCCGCTGAGGAACGAGAAAGGGGCGGAGGAGCGGTCGTAGTAAGGCGCGCAGGTACGAAGGCCGACCCGCGTCGCCCAGGCGAGTCTCCTTCGTCATCGGAATTCATATTTGCCGAGGCAAAACACGGTCGGCGGTCCGCGACACTTCCGCCACGGGATATACGCACGCAGGCACTCGTTCTCTCGCTTTCTGGCTGGCTGGGTCTCGAATCTGCGGCCCCATCTCCTCCTTTCTCCCCCGGTATGTACATAGAGAGTGGCCTGGCCGGGCGTAGCGGCCTTTCATCGGCAGCGGCGGGTGGGTGGCGGGACCGCCATGGGATGCCCGCGTCCGCACGGAGCGCTCTCCTTTCGGCCGACGCTGCAGAACACTTCCTGGCGCGATAAGCGAGCGACTCTTTGAAGGAACTCTGCGGCGCGTCTTCGATGGAAAGTGACTCTGAGAGGGGCAGCGTTTCATGCACGCGAGGCCGCCGCCGCGCGCAAAGGGACGGGTGAGGGGCGACGCGTGACAAGGCGCGCACGGAGGTCGCTCGGGCCTTTTTCGCCCCTGACGCGCGACGATGTAGTTGATGTAGTGCAGTGGGTAGGCGGTCGCCCGCGTGGCGCGACTCGTGCGTGACGCGCCGTCGAGCGCCACTGTATGGGCCGCTAATTGCGGGCTCAGGGCCCCCAGTCTGCTTCACTGAGATGCCGATAGTCATGCTTGAGGCGACGACGGCGCTCGCGAGCTACCCGATCAATCCGGAGAGCTCCGCGTTTGTCAAGAGAATTTAGGGCTGCTTGAACTAGCATCGCAAAACATTAATTGTTGATATATGTGGCTCATAAAATGCATAGTGTGCATGTTACAGTGTGCAGTTCAGCGAACGGGAACTATGGGGCTGCTTAAAAAATTACAAGATAATTTAAGCCTTCTTGCGTGCATTTAATGCGAAAACATTTTTTAACTTAATTATTTTTCTTCCTTCCTTCCTTTCTAATAACACGCCTACTCATTGCCATGCAGTTGTAAAGCAAAGCATATAATGGTTCACCTTTGTTCGCCAGGGAACAGCGTGGTTTTGTGGCGTGTGGGTTACGAGTTCGCCTCGCAGTCTGAGAGGCCTGGGTTGGATTCTCCGCTCCTTCAGAAGAAATTTTACTTTTCTTTTGGCTGGTCACGTGGTTTTTTGGGCGCCACATTTTCTTTACGTCGGGCTTCGTTGCCGATGAGCCATGTAATGGTTTCGGATTAAAATTTCCTTGCGCTATGGTTCTTCCAACCCGACTAAGTCGCGTATAATTCAGCCTCTTCGCCACGCACAACTATTCTGTATCAGGTAAGCTCTACGACCCAAGAATCGGAGTGAGCGTTTGCGAGGTAGGTATAAGCAGCCTAGCGCGATGATTTTTGAGGTTGTTTTGGGTCTAAGCGTATTTTATTTGCGAACGGCCATTAAAAGTGAAAACTTAATCCAGTCACAGAACTCTGAAACAAGTGAAAACTTCAGATTCTGGTTTGCGCCGTTTTTATGACAACGCACACCCCTAGCACTAGCATTGGCCAAACCCTGTCTCTATCAGATAAACAAACTCAGTATGCACTAAAGTCTCGAACGCACAAAACACAGAGGGGACCTCAATGCATGGCTGCTGCTAAGGCTCCCCGAAGGTACCCTGACACCACGACGTCTTGGAAACATCGCTGTAGTGCACGGCATGCTGCTATGCGCGCCGGCGGCAGCTGAAACGCCGAAGTTTTAGTTCTTACGAGAAGGTCCAGAGCAGCTTCGTTTTTCTCCCTTCTGGCACTCAATTTCTTAGGCGCTGCAGCTAAACGAAATGACCGCATCGCTATATGAATAACTGGACCCGCGGGAGGGGTTTGCCGCCGGTGGTCAGCGTCTCCTGCATGCGTTTCGTTGCTTGCCGAGATAGCGCGCTGACCAGCAGCAGTTCAGATGGGCGCGATACGCGGCGACAGCGCGCATATATACTATATGCGAGTGTGGGCGAGCCTAAACGGACCGCTGCTGCTAACGGGCCGCCCTTCCCCGGCGCCCATCGCGCCTGTCGCGGCTACCGGACCGGAGCGGCCCGCTGTATATCGGGCCGACATCTGAGGCGGCCCGCATCGCCATACGTGGCCGCCACTGTTGCCGACCCGCAGCGCTCGTGTGGGTGGCGGGCGATGATTTACGGCGCGTACGCGCCGATAGATTGTGCCGGCAGCCGCTGAGACGAAAGGAATGGCCGGCCGAAACGCTCCCGCGTCCGGCACCGCGGAAGTGGAGGTATGCGAGTGCGGAGGCATTCCTCGCGTGCATAGGGGAGCGGATGTCGCTCGCTAGGATGCGCGACCGCTCCTTTCACGCACGCGCGTCTATTGCGCCCCCGTGCGCCTTGTCCCAAAGACGAGAACGGCACAGAAAGAGCTTACGGGTGCTGCATACGCTCAGCCGCCGTAGCGTTCCACGGAAACGTAACGCGGGATTTCTCCAACAGCCGCAGAGCGCTTCTTTTCACTTTCGGTGGGAGATGCTAGGCCAGCCCAGCACTCACGCGCCTCTACTACGCCTCTATAGCGCTGCCGTTCTGTTGTCTGCATCCACTTACGGTCTCGGCTCAAATAAACATGGTTCGCAGTAGCTCAAGGCGTCGGCGCGTTCATCATGCGAACACCAGCCCAAGCCGCGTAAAACACCCAGGAATTCGCTTCCACCGCTCTCTTACCCGCCACTAAAGGGCGAAAGGTAGCCCCCACCAAGCCAGAAGTACGCTGCTTGGGTGGTTGGCTTTTTTGATGGGAGACTTTCTCCGACGATCTTGAGGGCTTTTGCTTTAAGAAAAATTTCTAGAGTAACATGAATGTTTTGATTGTAATCTTCCGGCTAGAATGCATTGTTCGCATGGTGTTTTTCGCAACATTTCTTCAGAAAAGTGCAGAGCTGAGTCAGTTTTCATATTATCAGAGAATAAAACCAGCAGAAGCTACGCACACCAAGCGAGGAACACAAGACGAAGCGGGCGGCATGGACCAGCACTCCCGTGTGGTTTACTCTGTCTTTGCATTCCTTCGGCTGGTTTGATTCTGTGTCTGCCGACTCTTTTTCTTTTCTATCACCCTTAACACAAAACTGCCGCTCTGTTGAGCACACATCACCGGCCTCCTCGCGGAGCACCTCTACCCGGATTCCTGACGCCTTTAACGGCTCCCGTTGAGCTAACGGGTGGGCAGCGTGCCTCCACGCCCGCACTTAGGGCTGACGAATGGCTCGGCTCGGGGCTCTCGATCAGCCTGCACTGGAGCAACCACTTCATTCAGGCGGTCCTGCAGCTCGGACGGAAATCTATTCGGTATTTGTTTATTTACTTTTTACCCACACCATCCGAGTAGCATTGCTGTTGGGGGACGGGGTACGCGCGCAAAGTGAGTGTGCAAAACCCAATGTAAGCAGTTCTTGCGCGCCTACATATGAAAAAGTGCTAAATAAAATAAATGACAGCGAGCGAACAAAAAAAAAAACGCAAACAAATACACGTACCCGGTAGGATAAAATACATCCAGAGAACTGCTCGAAATTTTTCATCATCATTTACAATTGCAATAGTAGTGGGCAATCGTTTACATTCTGAAGCGGTTTTCGCGAGAGGTTCCGGCGGCTAGCAGAGGTATTAGTTGTTTTTGTTTTCTTGCTTGCGCGCGATGGACACTTAGCGAGTTTTATGACGTCATCCGTTATTCCGTCGTTGGGTGTCCACAAAGCGGCAAGCCGCGGCGCAGTAAAGAATGCAAAAATGCACCAGCAAGTAACCGGATTTCCCGGGTGCCGGGTCCGGACCCGGACTGACTTTATTCTGCGCAACGCACAGTAATGCGCCTTCAGGTTCGTATATTTCCGAAGGCCGCTACGTCTGCGTGCCAAATGTTAACGATTGCTGTATGGCTTGTGGTAAGACCGCTACACGGCATCATCTTTAGTCGGCACTGCCACGGCCCGACAAGTCGTACCGACGGGGCTGCCCGGGCTTGCGAGGAGACTGCTGTAAAGCTTTTCACATAACCTCTAAGGAACACCAGGCTTTGCGGGGCCTTGGCGTGGCGGTAGAACGTAATGAAAATATACAGTATAGCTGCTACACTATGAAACAAGCCAGCTTTACCGATTGGATTTCCACCGATCGGCGATGGTCGCTCGGCGGACAGAACCTATACTGTCGAGTCCCAAAGGCGCCTTGAGTATACCTGCTTTGAAGAAAATACAGGCTTTGGCGTAGTTGTGTTCGTCTATGGTAAGCAGCCAGCCGAATTAGTGCTTCTACATGGAAAGTTGTGCGGAGCGCGGATTCGTCAGCAGGTTAACTCTTTACTCACCGTGCTTGTCACCTGTTCACCCTAGTCGCCATTTTTCTTTTCTTTCGTGATAACCGCAAATCTTTGGAAGTGTTGCTGCCGTGTTCTCTAAATATTTGTACTTTATAGTTTTTCTTGTGTTATACAATTACACATTTATTGAGGAGTACACTTATGATAGGTGATTTCTTTACACGTTATAGTATTTTCAAGTAAAATGTTGGCGAATGAAAGAGGAGCGTTTCTGATGCCTCCGGGAAATAGCTAGTTTCTATGAGGCAGCAAGCGTTTTTTTTTGTTTGTTTTTGCCGCTGACAGTATACTGATAAGCCAGAACAATGAAACAAGCAAGTTTTTTTGTATATTTCGCAACTTAAAATAACATTTTTCCTTTTCACGTTGTAGCATGTTAGAAGCAGTTCCCACGATTTTCATGATGTTTGCATTGGACAAAATAGATTTTTCATTACAGCCTAATAATTATATTCTAGATGTGTACTATAATATAGCCGAATATTTTGCGCAATTTTCGTGTGCATGTCAGTATAACTACTACATAATTTTCAATGCAGAATATTAAAATAAGCCCCAAGAAGACGCCCACTTTACCACGCCAAAAAAGAGCTAAAGTCTATGCTCTGTTACAGAATGGCGCAGAGAAGCATTGGAGTGCTTGTGTTTGAATATGTGCGGCTAGTCCCCACTGCCTGCCACAAGGCATCTATTGCTATCAATCATTTTCGGGGTGAGATAAAGAATCTCAGGATTTCTTCGTAGCACATCCGAGACCCAGAGATGAATCAACAAGAAAGAATGCGGACCGAGAGCGAACGGTGCCTTTCCATGGACTTTGTGAGGCATCACGTTGGTCCGCGACGTGAGTTTTACGGAGCGCCGCTACAAGTGCATTGCGAGGAGGTCGATCGTGCAGTGGCCACAATGCGCCACTAGCTCGCCATCCTGCATTTGTGACAGTGACGACCCAGCTGGCTGTATTCGCAACCACCTACACGTCTGGCAACACTGCACTATACAAAACAAAGATGACAGTCCTATCCGGGTCCGCGGTGGTACTTGCTGTCGTGCTTACATTTGTAGGTTGTGGCGCGGAATCGTGATGCTTTGTCTAAGGCGATGGTTTTATAATGGCCAACCACTTTATCTATAGTCGAACTGGAAATTCGTACCGACGACCACGCCGAAATCGTCGCTCTGTGCGTACAGACGTACGGATTCCAGAGTGAGCCGCATCAAATCTCTCTCAAGATAAAATGCTTCTTGAGACAGCCGGCGTGGTGGGAGGCCAGTGCACATGTGCTACCGGTCTTTTTGATAGGTGCACATACCTGTGTGTAGCACTTATTCACTGCTACAGGCAAGTCGCTTTGCGTTTTTGACGACACTGACTCCGCCAGGATCAATTAATGTTCGCTTTCCACTTTTCTCAACCGCTTCATCGGTGAAACGCATCAACTCTCTGCATGCAGCCATCGAAGGTTGCCTCATTTCAGCAGCATTAAATGATAGCATGAGGAAGGGTGAATTTATTGTGTTTGCTTCAAAGCTGCAATTGCGTAAACTATGACTCGACGCAGAGAATTCCGGAGCCATACTTTGACATCTGTGGATGCCCAGCCGCGTACGCACTGAGTCACGCGGCGTTCGGTGGAACAACCGGTCCTCATATAGTTCTAAAGAAAAATGTACACCATGCTCGAATGCGCAAAATAAGGTAAACAACTGTTTATCGAGGGGAACGTATGCATGAGTCATTTTTACCTTTGCGCTGATAAGCCCAGACCAGTCTTCTGCCGCAGACCGATTTCCCTTATGCGTTCGATCTCAGACTACTGCGTATTGTGTGAGCCCGGCGAGCTCGAGAAGGGCAGGCAGCATTGGAACATTATGCAAGGGCAGTTTGACGCCTCCTTCCGCAGGTACCAAACGAAAACGGATTTAAAGCGAAGTGGGGGAGGGGGGGACAGGTTGATAAACAAGACAAAGACTGCAACATCACCTATATAGTAAAGCGCTATTTACGTCCGCCACTGTAATTAGCTCATCGCCTACTTGTCCACAATCATGCGTCGATTCTGTTCTGCGTTCACTACCACTTTGACTTACGACCATGCGCAGCGAGGCCGCTGTCAGCCGCTCGAGGGTGCTAAAATGCTAGCCTCACTGCTTCCTCGTCGAGGGCAGGAATAAATTATTGCAACGTGAACAGAGCTGGAGTTAGTACCGAAAGCTCAAGGGCAAATTCAGCTGTCAAAGACGGCGTGTCTATAAAACGAAACCGAGATCTCAGCACTATGATAAGAGATTGAGTCAGCGATTACAAGGCAAGTTTATACTTGCGGGGAAGGAAGAAGTCGTCTCGAGTGAAACGCTTCAAACAAAAGACCATGGTAGCAGTCAGTTCTTTCCCAAACCTTACGTCTGGGGCGCGTTTTCTGATTATCTCGAGAAAAATGACGTAGTGCGAATTTCCAACGAGGCTACGCACAGTGAGACGCAGCGAAACTCCTTAAACATTCGCTTTTCCATTTTCTGCCATTCACGAGGTGGCATCACGAGGAGTCGAGAGCAGGGATACACACTTTTACAACGCACGAGTAGTGGAAACCTAGCTCGGATTACCGTAGTACACCAGACCGGAATCGGTGGTTTCTGGCACAGGCCGCAAGATGGCATAGAATGATGCGCAGTTTCGAGTAGCGCAGGTTCCGCACGGCTTCCGTCATTCTCTCCCGACACGGGGTGAAACGGCCCTTCTCCGTTGGATGAAAGTGCTCTGCGCTGCGTGAGCGATTGAGAGCGCAGACGTTTACAGCGCGCGGATCCGGAACGGTGTGGCGCAGAATTGGTGTAGCAACGGCGTAGTGTACAGACGCGTGCACGCACGCGCGCACGGGTTAACAGCTACCACTGGTTTCACGCATTACTCTGCAAGCGTAAAATTTACGATTTTTTTTGCCTCTTTTGTTAGCAGAGCGTGTGATACTTGTGCATTTCTTAGGGCGGCCACATGAGACTGCCTTTCTTTGAGCTCTGAGCAGGTTTTTGACTTCCTGAAGCGTGTTTGTTTGCTGGACAACGCATTGTCCGAAAGAGCTCACTGGTTCTTTTATTGCTTCCCTCCTGTTTCGAGAGAGACAAAAAAAAAGCAAAACACTTGATTTGTAGCTGTTTTCCCTTTCCATTGCTTATGGGTCTTCACGTCTTCTCAGCGCAGCAGCATGTTGGGTAGCTAGCTCGTAGTTGTTTGACTGCGTGTACACCGGCAATCAAGAGCTGCGGCGCAGTGCCAAGTCCTGTGTTCTCTTCCTCACGCCCACGTGGAGTTTCGGGAAGTTAGATCCGGTACGTACCACCTACCTACAAGCCTTTATACAGGGCGTTTCACCTAAAATCTTACACAACTTTAATGATAGGTTTGTTAGTTAGAAGAGCGCTTTTTGGACGTAGCATTGGCAGCGGTGTCGTACATCAAGTACAGCTAAGACATTCTAATTAGTAGGCTGGCTAACTAATATTGAATAGTTAACTTTTTAGCTATCATTTTTAGGCTCCTTAATAATTAAGAGGTGTGTAGCCCACCGTCAGTAATAGCCATATCAGTTTTTAGAATTTCGAAAGCGCGGTACCCTCGGCGCTGTGGCCAAACAGATTTTGGCTACATCACGTCAAAATACATGCGCTTTCGAGAAGCTAGCGGGCAAATCAACCTCTCCAGTTGACGAAAATCGTCGAAATATCCAAAATTTGTTTGGCCACAGCGCCAATGGTAACCGCATTTTCGAAATTATAAAAGCTGGTATGGATATCACTTACGGCAGGCTACACGCCTCTCAATAATTAAGGATCCCAACAGTAATAGTTAAAAATTCAACAATTCAATATTACTTAGTAAGCCTGCTAGTTAGCACGTCTTAGCTGTCTTCTCACGTACTGTACCAATGACAATGTTATGCCAAAAAAAAAAATTCCTCTTCTAACTCAAAAGGCCTATTTTTTAAAGATTGTGCAGTCTTAGGTGAAACACCCTGTGTATAACAAGCGAGCCTTCACTTTACGTCGCCGCAACACGTGCGTGTGACCTCTTGGCCACTCGCTCGTACAGCCAGCAGTCTCACGCAGCCTTAGTACCGCGATATCAAGCCAGTTGACTCCTTTCTCTTACGTTTAGCGCAGGCAGGTGCGCTGCTAGCGTGGGGCAATATATGATGTAATGTATCATCGTTCGAAAAAGCAGGCACACTCATGGCAGTGGCATCGCCTTCTGTACGTTACGGCCTACTTGTTGTCGTGCTTCTATAAGTGAGGAAATCACATTTGGGGCAGAGAGATGCACGGCTCTGTTTTGTAACATACATCCTGACTGATTGCTTCCTTTGCAACCGTTGGTATACCAACGGCAAGACTGGCAGTAGCTATATATAGCTACTGCCAGTGACAACATGACAGATAACCAACGAGCAGTTATTTGCCAAGGCTAATACCGAAGTCGGGGCAGATCAGTCACAAAGGAAGCAGAAGAATGAGTTAGGTTTGGTTTTATGGGGTTTAACGTCCCAAAAAAGGTGCAGCGATGGCCTAGAGGTAAAGCATCCGGCCCGCGTGAAAGAGTACCGGGGTTAGAATCCCGTTGCCGCGCAGTTCTCCACCAGGTTATAAAAAAACTCCGTGTGTCGATGGAATTGCATATCCAGGTCTGGGGTGCGGCGGGATCTCGGTAACCGGAACCGACGACGCACTCCCTCATCAGAGCAGGATTTGGCCACCGTGGTGTAGCACTTGGCCGCAACCTTCTATGAACAAACCAGTTAACCCTCGGCCCTCAGTTTCCAGCGACTGCGGAACTGGGTCCGCAACGCAGCGGGGGGTGGTAAGAATCGCTGGCCCCGGACAGGCCGCCATTGAAAACTGAACCTAGCAACGCTTAACGCTAGAACCTTATCCAGTGAGGCTAGACTAGCAGTGCTGTTCTAGTAACTCGCGGGTATTAATTGGGATGTCATTGTGCTTAGTGAGGTTAGGAGGACATAGGAGGCGTATACAGTACTAAGGCGTGGGCACAGTGTGCTATCGTGGATTAGCAGATGGGCGAGAACTGATTCCTTATCGGTCAGGATAAAGTTGGCAACACAGAGGAGTTCGACAGTATTAACGCGAGGCTGGCAGCTATCGTAATTAGGCTTAATGAGAAGTACAAGCTGAAGATGGTGCAGGCCTACGCGCTTAGATACAGCCATAATGACTGGGTCGTTGAAAGCGTCTATGTAGACGTAGAATCGGCAATGAACAAAGTAAAATCACAGTACACTGTACTAATGGGCGACTTCAATGCGAAGGTAGGCAAGAAGTAGGCTGGAGACCAGGCGGTAGGTGACTATGTCACAGGCTCCAGGAGTAGCAGAGGGGAATTATTAGTGGAGTTCGGAAAGAAAAATAATTTACGGATCAGGAATACCTTCTTCCGCAAACGAGAAAACAGGAAATGGACATGGAAGAGCCAAAATGTTGAAGCTAAAAATGAAATAGACCTCATACTGTGCACTCACCCAGGTATCGTGCAGGACGTGGAGGTCCTCGGAAAGGTGCGTTGTAGCGAACACAGAATGGTAAGGTTTTCAATTAACGGAAGAAACCAGTGAAGCGGAAGCATATTAACGAGCTTGCGGTAAGAGGGAAAATAGAGGAATTCGGGATATTTCTAAAGAACAGGTATTTGGCTTCAAACGAGGAAGGCGATCTTAATGCTCAAACAATGAACACTAGTCTCGCAGTTATCACTACGGAGTGCGCAGTAGAAGTAGGAGGTAGGATTGTTGGGCGGGATACCAGCAAGCTATCTCAGGAGACAAAGGCACTGATTAAGAAGCGACAAAGCATTAAAGTGTCTAACCCTACAGAGAGAATGGAACTGGCAGAGCTAACAAAGTTATTAAATAAGCGCAAAGTAGTCGACATAAAGAAGTTCAATATGGAGAAAATCTGCATTCTCTGAAGAACGGAGGCAGCCTAAAAGCGGTGAAGAGGAAACTAGGCAATAAATAAAAGCCAGTTGTAAGCGCTAGAAGACAAAGAGGCTAATGTCATTAGCAATATGGATGAGATAGTGTAAGTAGCCGAAGAATTCTACTCAAATCTACACAGTAGCGAATGTAATCAGAGTGTTAGTGAGAGAGGCAGCAGAGCACAGCAATGGGACATCCCGCCAATAACGAAGGAGGAAGTAAAGAAAGCCTTAGGAGCAATGCAAAGAGGGAAAGACTGGTGAGGATCAGGTGACAGCAGATTTGTTGAAGGACGGAGGAGAGATTGTGCTAGAAAAACTAGCTACCCTGTATACGCAATGCCTTATGACCTCGATCATGCCAGGAGCTTGGAGGAACGCTAACGTTATCTTAATTCATAAGAAAGGAGACGTCAAGGACTTGAAGAATTACAGACCTATCAGCTTGCTGTCCGTTGCCTACAAAGTATTTACTAAGTTAATCGCTAATAGAGTCAGGACAACCTCATACTCCAATCAACCAAATGATGAAGCAGGCCTTCGTAAAGGATGCTCAACAATAGACCGTATTCACACTGTCAATCGGGGGGTAGAAAAATGCGCAGAAGGTAAACAACCCCTATATATAGCCTTCATTGATTACAAGAAAGCTTTTGACTCAGTAGAAACCCCAGTACTCATGCAGGCATCACTGAATCAGGATGTAGAAGTGTCTTGTTTGAAAATACTGGAAGATTTCTATAACGACTACACACCTGCCGTAGTCCTCCAGAAAGTCAGCAATGAAATTCTAATAAGGAAGGGTGTCATACACAATCTCGCAACCTGTTTACAGGAGGTGTTCCGAGGCCTGTATTGGGAACAGTTGGGAATAAGAGTTAATGGGGAATACCTAAGTAATCTGCGATTCGTTGATGACATTGCCTCGCTAAGTCACTCAGAGCAGAACGATGGGTCTAAAGGTTAGCATGCAGATGATGATGAGATATAGAAGTTTGCGGGGATACGGTGGCCGCAGCTGGCAAAGGACAGGATTGGAGAGACATGGGAGAGACCTTTGCCCTGCATTGGGCATAATCAGGCTGATGATGATGAACGTCCCAAAGCGACGCGGCCTTTGAGGGACCACGTAGTCGAGAGCACCGGATAATTTGGACCACCTGTGGTTCTTTAACGCGCGCTGACATCGCACAGTACACGGGCCTCTAGAATTTCGCCCCATATCGAAATGCGCCCTCCGTGGACGGGTCGAACCCGCGTCCTACGACTTAGTAGCCGAGCACCATAGCCGCTGAGCGTCCGCTGCGGCTAGAAGAATGATTGAAAAAATAATACTTCTAAAAAACAGTCCCAGGCCACTTTCAGTTATCGATGCTGAACAAAGAATAATGATAATCTACAAAGCTGGCGACATATGCAGTAATTCCCGTCATACCCACCAATTTTGGACAAACGCACTTTCCTACGGGTGATTGTTTAGGTGTGAAGGCAATTTATCATATATCGTAAGATTCCACTATAACAATCAATATAACCGCATATCTCTCCTCGGCAGGCTTGTTTTTGTCTATTAACGTTTTTGCTATCCTCAAAAGCGTTCCGCACTGGTTTTCTATGGCAGTCTTAAATACTCGATGCGAGCGATGGATAAACTTTAAAAGAAAGATTCAGATTTTGCGATGCATCGGAAGAATGGGCCATTACCGTCAATATTTGCACAACAGTACCTTACAATATTCCATTGTTGCCTCGCAATTAAACTGATGTCTAAGAATCCTGGACTTGCCTTGCCCACTGTTGTTCGTTTCGTATCAGTTGCCCTAGACAGCAAGAGTCAGCGGTACACACTTTATGTATCTGAGATGTACACAGGTGCCTCAGCTTCTGGGAACGCGTGAGAAGTCGCTAACTCACGGCCACCAATCCTCGGGCTAGATCTCAGTCAAACGGTGAAATATAGTATGGGAATATTTAGCCGACGCAGACCATGTGCTTCGAAGAACAAAGGTCGACCGCTCGGGCCTGTGGCGCAACGGATAACGCGTCTGACTACGGATCAGAAGATTCCAGGTTCGAATCCTGGCAGGCTCGGTTATTTTTTTTTGAACCGCTTAAGACCTGAAGAATCATTGCTTTAGAAAGATGGGATGCGCACATGAGACAATCACAACAAAGAAGACGGGACTTGTGATTGTCTCATGTGCGCATCCCATCTTTCTAAAGCAATATGAACCAACTTGCCCAACAAAGCATCCTGCTGAAGTATCATGTAAATAACAAAGGATAAAATGGGCAGTGAACTAGATTACGATGGCATGCCGTTCTGAAGTGGCTAACCGGAAGTAATATGGTCATATCAGGAAGAACGTTATCTTTCGTTGGACAATGCGACTGTAAATTAATACAAAGGTAAATCTCGTACTGCGTCCTGCTTGGGCTTTTACTCGCGCGTTAAACACATGCCCCATATCCGCGGTCCACGTACTTTTTGCTCCGTTTTACCTGTCTTTCTTTTTTTTTTGGGGGGGGGGGGGGTCGTTTTGATTGCGGCGTCATTGGCATACCGGGTAGTTATTCATTGCGAGATCTCAAGTGCCAGAACGTGCTCGCCATTTATTTGCCAGCGAGGTGGTGCAGAGTTTCGCGCGTGCTGCGCCATCCGTGACTGACCTTTTAAATGCTACGCAGCTCCGATGATGGCCCGGCCCGAGTACAATGCGGTGTTCCAATCCGCAAAACGAGACGTTCGTCGAGTTTATGTGTCTCAGCGCCGAGTTACAAAGGCGCACATGAACGCAACGACCCTTCTGCTTTTGTTGTCAGGACAACGCGTGAGAAGAGTGAGAACACTGCAGTATGCTCCGTTTTAGAGAGTATTAACACAGCGCGCTACCACAACGCTCTCGAGAAGTTTCTGGGCTTGCGTAGCTTGAGATCGGAGCACGGCTCTGAGAAGCTGAGCTCCTCTTCCTTCGCAACCCAGCGGAAGGCTGCGCCCCGCCATCCACCTTGCCGTAAACAAATGGACGCTCCCGGAGGTTTCGTGCATTCGCACTGTGGGAAAGCTCCCAGAAAGTTGGCGCCACGAAGGAGCGCCTTTCGCGGAAGCGCTCAGCACGAACCGACTGCGGAACTTCCACGTTTAGTTTCCCCTACGTGGTTAATTATTCTTCGCTCTCTGTTGTTTTTTTTTTTTGTTTTTTTTTTATTTGGAGTGTGTGTGTGGGGGGGGGGGGGTAGTTCGAGTCGATATCGAAAGGGCAGAGTAAGTTAAAGGACGATAATGGCATACCAACTCGCCTAAGCATCAGTCCCGACGTTAGACATCATGCACAAAATTTTCTCACGCAACGAATCGATGACGACTGCACTCGTCCTATTGAATCTAGTTTCAATTTCTGACACTAGATTTCCGCGATTGCCCGTGTTTTAACATTTGTGTCTCTACTTTCGTCATCTTCCCGCCTCTGACACCAGCGCCCGAAACATGGCTGCCCTGTGCCGCATGGGAATTGAAGTGCGCGCAAAAGAAAGTATTTTGACGACTCCTCATCAGGCGACAACTCTAGAGTCTTGCTCGGAAACAGAAAGTGACGTGCTGTCATCTGAGGACTCTGATGACGACGATTCTGTGGATGGACCGGAGGACCCTGCGGCTGCCCGTGAGTGGTGCCCCATCGATGTGTCAAATCCACCTGCTGCACCGCCGCCTTTCCCGTTTTCTCATATGCCTGGGATAACAGAAGCACCGCCTGAGACTAAAGATGTAGTGGCGTAGTTTGAACTTTTTTCTTATGAAGAAATCTGTGACATAATTGTCACTGAAACAAACCGGCATGCAAGAAAGGTATTTCGTACCAATTCATCTTCAAGGACGTCGACAAGAAAGAGTTGAAATTGTTTCTTGCTCTTGAAATTTTCCAAGGCGTCATTGTGAAATCACAGATTCAGCTGTACTGGTCGAAGAAGGCAATTCTGAGTACGCCAATATTTGGAAAGGTAATGTGCCAAAATTGCTTTAAAATGCTGATGCGTTGTCTGCACTTCATGAACAACGAAGAGGAAATAGACGAGGCATCCCATCCAAATCCGAGGGCACGAAGGCTATGGCCTGTACTTCAGAAGCTGAATGAGAAGTTTTTGTCTGAATATGTACCCGATTAAGGCGTTTCAGGCTACGAAAGCCTCTTGCTCTTCAAAGCTAGACTTGGGTGGAAGCAATACATGCCTCTAAAACGAGCAAGGTTCGGGTTGAAATTTTTCCTCCTTAGCGAGTCTAGCTCTGGTCATATTTGCAACTGATACTGTACACGGGCAAAGGCTCAGTGCCACAAGACAATGCAGTGGCTATGGGAACTAAGGCTGCTATGACATTGATTGAGCCGTTTCACGACATGGGCTAGACATTGACAGTGGACAATTACTACAACTCTCCAGTATTAGTAGGTTCATTGATCAAGCGGAGAACAGAAAGAGAGAACAGCTTTCCTTTGTAGCCGTATGGCTGCGTTTAGGTGGAGGTCAATGAGTAATTAGTCCCTTAGAACAGATGTTTACGGCACAGCCCGGCAAATGAGGAAGGGTATGCCTCTGTTCAAGAAGCAAAAGCCCCAAAAGGGTGAAATCGTTACTTACCAGCGAGGTAAGTGTCTTGCAATGCAATGGCAACACAAGAAGACGATGACTTTTCTTAGTACTGTCCATGCTGCGACAATGGAGGAAGTTGTCAACAGGAGGAATGCAGTGAAGTGCAAACCAACAATTGCATTAGACTATAGCAAAACCATGGGTGGTGTGGACAAATGCATTCTGAATTTGTCGCATCAACCTGCCACCAGAGATGGCCAAAAGGTGTACTATAAGAAAATCTTTCGACACCCCATGGATACGACCATTTCCAATGCCTTTATTCTGTATCAGAAGTCTGTAGGAAAATACATCTTCATTTCCGTGTCCGAATTGCAGCGGAAAAGTCTGGATGAAAGCTCCAAAGCCATGAAAATGCTCACCAATCAACTTGCGGTGGTTGCAAGGAAGATGTTTCATGCAAGGAAGTATTTCACACAATAGGCGGTGAAATGCCTTTTCCGTACCGCAGTTTGTCAGAGGACCCAGAGAGAAATTTGACTAAATGCTTTTGTGGATGAACAACCAATACTCCAAGTTTCGTTATTAGAAAATATTACTCCCTGCCATCCCTTACTTTTTTGTTTTAAGTGTAGCACGAGAAAGTAGAAGTGGCAGAACAGGCCCGTGTTCTGAACGCAGCCGAATGCTCCGTCGTGACCACAGTTTACGTTCGAGGACGCAAACGAGCGAGTACAATTTTACAATTTTTTTTTTTCATTGACAGGTGTGAAAAGTCGATCGACTAGTCCCTTGTGGCGGCTTCCGTTTTGATAAACCTAAAGCATTGACGCATATGGCCGGAAGGAACTGTGCACTGCTTCCGCACTACAAACAAAAAAAAAAACGCTTCGCGCACACAGTCAAAGAATACCGCATTGCTTTAATACCAGCGTACATTCCGATAAACAGTTTTCATAGCTTTGACCAAGAATACTCTCCAGCACTGAAGACTTAGGAAGAGCATTTCCCCTCTGCTTCTAAGCGTAGGCATCGCTGCAGCTTAAAAATAAAAGGCAAGGTTACTTGTTGCTTGCTTTGCGGATGTAAAAAATTAACTGGCACCGCAGCGGTGGTCTATTAGTTTGAGCATCCGCCCCACATGAGGGAGGTGCGGAGTTCATTCCGCAATGCCGCCTGGTACCCACCGGTGATACAATAGATACGAGCTTTGCTGTGGCTTGGTGCTCGGCTAATCATTGATGAAATGCTTGGAAAATGGGTCAAGTAGCCTTTAGTAAACTAAAACGCCTTGTGCCATGTCGCTCTTTGACCAGAGATGCCCTTGCGCAACAAAAAATTAAGCGCCTAACGAGCCGCTTGCATTTTGACAACTAAAGACTAGGCAGAATATCAACTCCATGTGCCATCGTCGCGTATCTATCGGCTGGAGATGGGTGTAACACGAAAAGAAGTTTGCTTTCAAAGCCAGTAGCCCACTTACGGTTGCGAAAAAAGAAGTGCAGACAAGCTAGCTTTCTCGCAAGCAGACTTAATGAGGGAGGGAAGATTAGCATCGCTAAAATGTTTCGCGTAGTATATTAATTCCGCCCCACGCTAACATTTGCTAGCCTTTTGACATGCAGAACGACTGCCCAATGTCGGCCAATTATGCAGAGGTAGGCGCACGGCACTGGCCCAATTGAATGTGCTCTCTTAATGCCCTAAGCACCCCAGTCATCAGAGAAAACTAACCAATAAAAACCAAAGTCTCACCACCGTCACGTGGCGCCATTATACCTCCACGATAGTATGGCCTAGCAATAAACAGCTTTTTTAATGTTATTTTCTCCTAGCTTGTCGATATTTTCATTGCACTGCAATGTTGTAGCGCGAACAGGTTCCTTCGCTCAGTTTGTAGAGTCGAATTTTAAATGTACCTTAAGAGCTTTTCCCCACTGTGTAAATATATGCATGTAGAAGAGGCCCTTTCGATGTACTATTCCTTTGGACAACGTCTTGGAGACCCAAGCGCAGTATATGTGCAAATTACTTTTATTGTACTGCGGTGAAATAACATAAATGTCTTTCAAACGCAATCTCTTCCCATGAAGCTGGCAAGTCTTTCACTGGCTGTCCAATGTAGATTGTTGCACGTCACTAACTGTCGCGTAACTAACCCGCCTGTGTGGCTGAGTGGTTTTGGCATTCGGATGTTGAGCCCGAGCTCGCAGCATCTAATTTCGGTCGTGAAGATCGCGTTTAGATAGCGGTGAAATGCAAAAAAAGGCCCGTGTGCTTTGCGACATCAGTGTTCGTCAAAGAAACCCACGTAGCCGAAGTTCCTCCGGAGCGTTCCTCATAGCCCTGGCGCAGCTTGCAACGTTGCACGTGCATTCCAAACCATGTGCATACCACCTGTAATGTACCATACCACATACCACCTGTAATGTAACCACCTGTAACGTAAATGTAACCACATGGCTGCGATTGGGTGGGGGGCCACCTCCATCGTATACGACTTCTTTCAAGCAGGTTTAAGGAGCTACTCCTATAGCTTGCATGCGGCAACATAGTGATTTGTGAGCATTATGAGCATGCGTGGAACCGTTACTTGCCACAAATGTTTATGACCCGCGCATGAGCTATGAGATCACCAGTGGCTCGGGACCAAGGTTCCTGAACGAATATCTCCGGGTCCGTCGAGCGGGTGGTGGAATGGGTCAGGCCAGTCCATCTATGGATGGGCGGCGTAGCTAGATTCGCTCGATAAAGTGCACGCGAAGGTTGCTGAGTCGGGTCATATCTGCAGTGGAGACCAAAACTAAAACTCGATTTCAGTACTGCCTCGGCTGCGGCAGTGTGCCTCAAATCTGAACATCGTGCCTACATGCCCGCACTGCCGTTCTTAACGATTCCAGCTACTGCGAATGCAACAGCTTGAGCCAGATTCATGAAGCGCGGAACTGTTGGGCCGGACTGGCCATGCTTGACCAGGCTTCTGACTCGTTTGGCCTGTGCAGAGGTGATATAAACGGCCCTCGGGTGATTAGGCGGCTCTGGGTACAAGAAGAGTGCGGCGAGGGGCTAGCTGCTACGATATTATAAGAACAATCAAAAACTACGCAAAAAAGGAAGGGACAAGAGAGAAGAAGGACCACACGGGACAAGCGCAGACTAACAACTGGTTTATTGCACCAACGCCTCCTTCCTTGTTGGTGCGCATGCGCTTTGGTGTTGAAGGAAGGAGGCGTTGGTGCAATAAACCAGTTGTTAGTCTGCGCTTGTCCCGTGTGGTCCTTCTTCTCTCTTGTCCCTTCCTTTTTGCGCAGTTTTTGATTGTTCTTATGATATGTGTGCAAGCAGGTTATTGATGGCATTTCTAAGGGCGCGCACAGCCCCGCTGCCTTTTGCTTTAGAAGACATTGAGGCTGTAGGAGAAAACTGAAGTTTCTCTACTTCCAGGGCAATGCAATAAGTATTGCTATGTATGCAATTGAGACAAAGGAAAACACTGATATGTCATGTATTGCCCCCCCCCCCCCCCCCGCTTCCCCTTTTCCGACTTTCCTGCGTTTTTTGAACCCGCGCATGGCGCCCAAACGAGCGCCCTAGCTCTGAACCGGAGACGTCGCAATTCGTTCCCCACCACGTCTGCGGCTGCTTGCGGCTGGGCAATGGCAACCGGTGGACGGCGGCTATCATTAGGACCATCAAAGCACCGCCGGTGGCGCGCCCACTGCGGCTGCTTCCACTTTCGCTCCGGCGTTCCGTTTCTGACCAGCAGACGTGCGTGAATACGGTTTCGCGACTGCCTCCACCGCCGTCCACGAGCTCGAAACGCTTACGTGCCTCTCCATTAATGGGCGCGCGCGCTGCCACGGGTAGTGGCGCGTATCATCTGCCGCGTGCGCTCATGCCCAGCTCATGGTGCGAGTGTTTTGCCGCCGTACGCGGGCAGCAGTTCTTGCACTTTCCTGACGCCGATATCCTCTTAGGCACGCACACATGCGCACGAGCACTCAACCGCACGTTAGCTCCTTGCCACTCGGGCAATGTCTCAGAGCAGTTTTGTGCAGTACTGCCAGCGGTGTGGCATGCGAACCGATGCTGACAGAGGGAATAAGCTGGTGCTTTGACAACGATGTTTGGCTAGGATTGTTTCAGACAAGGTTACTGTATTGAGGAGAATCCCTCAAGGCGGAGTAGATTTCAAGGAAGACTGTAATTAATCATTAGCATCCACCCGAGATGAATGGAGCTTTTAATCGTTGACGTAAGGCTGCATTCAGGTCGATGCCAATGATTTTATCTTCATTGACGGTATGCGGTGTGAGCAGGGGGGGGCTAATCAAAATAATCGTACCACAAAGTTCCTGTCGCCTTCTATTCGCGTGAAAGGAGACGAGAGGCGTATCTGGTGGCGTCAACTTCTCTGCTCTTGTTTGTTTTGATTTTCACTGCGCACTCCCAAAGCTGTTTCAGGATTCAAAAATAATTTTCTCACCCTTGCACTGTCGGTTGAGACATGCCAGCTCCGATGGCATTCGAAGAGATGTATGAACGCCACGCTTCCGTTAGGTCTTTTGAATATTCGCACAGGCCGGTTGTTCTTGTGTACCTGGACGTCACTGAATCAATCGACAGCAGCGCGACTCAGTCCTAAGATGTCATATGCCAATATTTGAGTGGCGAAACACGTCGGGCTGAAAGGTCTTTTCACAGGTCTTTTGTGAAAGCACGTGAGACAATGCGCGATACTCGGTTACCTTGTAATCCTTAAAGCTACGCACGAACGATGTGCTAGCAGGCCGCTCCACCGATACAAAACTGGCTATCGGTTTCGACAAAGAATAATGAAGAAACAAGTTAGTTCACGAGAACGCCCTGATGTGTGTTTTCCGGTGACAGAAGGATCAAAGCTTGGGCCAGGTGGCACACACAAGCAATTGTGCTTAGTATTGGACTAGAAAAGGGCACCACGAAAATGACGTGATAGAAAGCCGTGCGTTATCTCTAGTTTTTGCCATCTTTGCAGTAAGGTTAGGGCCTGCAATGGATGAAAATTATTTTTGTTTTTTTTTTTTTGCCGCCGTGCAGAAATTACGCACTGAGGTAAAATGGCTTACATCGGGGTTATTAGCCAGCCTACATTTATTTTCTGCGCGTGTTAACACAGGCGACCCGTGTTATTTTATCTTCCCCGTGACACTACGAATTCAGGCACAGCGGCACGATAGGACGTCGACCACAGGGTACTGCAGGTCTGTCTGACGCAGCTGCTCTGTCCGTAGTACGCGACACGAACTGCACGCTCCCTAGCGCTGAATCGAACTTGTCTCACTTTTCTCGAAATGAAAGCATCAGTGAAGACAAACAAACGGAGCTGAAAGCGCATAAATGAGTCGCTACGCCCGCGCCTTGCCTGTTCTGGGTGGGTCATGGAGCACTGCGAGGCGCGATTGATGACTTGAGCTGGAGCGTGCGCTCTCTAATCAGCGCTCAGAGGGGGCCATTGGATACAACTATTGAGCGTTCGAGGGTCATCTGCTAGGGATCGCTGGAGCAGTTCGTCGCCGCCTCTGAGTGCACGCGTCGTCACTGGAACCGAGACGAGAGGTACTTCGACGCTTTGGCTGAGTCGCTTTTTTCCTTGGGGCTTTGCCCCTGCGAGAGCATTTGCGTTTCACTGCTGGCAATGTGCAACTCTGATCTTCGGCCATGATACCGGTAGCGCGGATTCCCTTTTGTCCTAGCGTGCAAAAAAAGCGGCATGTTGAAAATGTTCGCTTAACACGACAAAGTTTTGCGTCTCATTGTAAATTAGAGAAGACGAAAACTAGATTTTATGCTAATTTGTCGCTTTGAGAATGGGCTTGGCGCTTTGTATGGCCTCGTTAGATAACGGTTGAGTGCTCAGCTTCAATTTGGAACTTTTTGGGCTTGAGTTCTTTTTCATGAGCGCCACCAAAAACAGCTTCCGCAGCGGTAGGCAACACAGAGCTTTGTCTGATATATTTGTCCCAATATATCCCTTGGTGAAGTGTGCAAATGTGCCCAAACAACTCTGTGTCGGCCTCTTGGCTTGCCCTCACGCATGCAGAGCGCCCACACGCGGCCAATAGCCCTAACATGCCACACTAGGCGCCGCCTAGACCTGCGAGATTTGCGTATATTCCTACCACTTTTCCACCCCGCTGGGTTTTCAAAGCCAGCTGCAATGATGACACGTAATGCGATATAATGAATAGATGGGAGTGTGTCACCACTGTGAAGTTGACAAGACTATACTAATATGGAAGACATGCGCTGCTTATATTGAAAATAACAGAGTTACAGACAGCTGCAACGGTTGAGCGCAAGCATGAACTGTTTTGCCCTTAACCATTCGTGTTGTCTTTAACTCTGTCCTTGCCAATCTAAGCAGCGCACGTCTTGCATGTGATCATGTTCCAACTAGCCCAATCCTAAGCACTTCTCAAAATTATACTGAGGGGCTAGATGGTAGTGGGGCACGGAAAACGAACAGCGTGGCGGGAACGCTTCAAGGCGAGGATTTAGAATGCCTTTTTGACGCGTCATTTTACTCATACTCAGTTTACGGTAGGAGAATAGGTAAGTTTATGTTTCCTGCTAAAAAAACAACTGCACACGTTGTCTAAGCTCAACTTACGCTGTAGCAAGGGTCCAAGTGCTTTACTCAGGATTACCTGGCGAAGGGTAAAAAGCGAGCACTGCGCGATGTGATTATTTACTGCAAACTTTGCAAGCGCTCATCTATGCACTTCAAATTTACACAAGAAATGTATATCAAGTCTGACGTAAGCACGCGTTTTTTTTTTTTAATCCCACGGACGGCGCGCTAACAGACATCTAACAACAAAAAGGGAAAACCTAAAGCGTGAGCTCTTTTATGCCATCCGTTAGAGATCAGTTGCGTAACGTGATACACAAGTTTAAGCTCAACGCACGATGGTCGGTAACAGGTAGCGCCTATGATATGACACGTACGCGCCAAAGCGGGGAAGAGGTGGTTGCATGGCAAGAACATCGCTGGTTGGGAGTAATAGGGAGCGTGCTTTTGCATAGCTTTTTGACAGCTCTTTTGTGGCGAGTGTGGAAAAAATGAAAGCAATACGAGGGAGCAACGACGAGATAAAATCACATGACAACTTTTTTTTAGAGTCCCAGACAGTTCTAAATTCCACGAGGCCTCGCAAAATTCGGCCAGAAAAAAGTTGGCTGTACGCCTAGCGAGATAACTGCACATAACATCACCGAGTACTGAGTAATTTCTATGCATATTTTAACCACGCGAACGGCAAGGGACGAAGAAAGAAACAGACAGGACGGAGCGCGGAACTTAAACTGAGTTTTGCTTCACAGACTCGTAACATTTATACATTCGCCGTAATCACACATGGAAACTAAAATACAACTATCACCAGACATTGTGATGCAGGCGTGCGTGGCACAGATTTCCATCTAGATATGAGAACTCTTCTTTAGTTAGCGACTGTGATGTTTTCCTCAATCACAAGCCAAATTCTTTCTTTACCCAGTATGCTTCCAAAATTCACGGCTAATTTGGGACGGAACCGAGGCGTGCAGTCATGGCCGCGGCGACAGTGGTCGGCCGGTTGACTACCCCCCGCCAATGAGCCGACTCCGGCGTGGTGCTACTGTAGTCTGACGTTAATGCAACGTCCGGTTTAGCCTATGTAGTGTTTGCCATGGGGCAGGAGTATTCAATAAACAACCCCACTTTTGCATGGGATCAACCTGTCTACGTACTTGATGCGGCATTCCACCTTCTGTCTTCCATTTGCCATATTGCACATGTCAGCAAGTTTTTTGAGTGCCATAAAGATGAGCGGGACGTCACCATTCTGCACCACTTTTTTGAGACTAAGTGAAATTCTGTGGTCGTACGGAATGGGTACTTATGCGGCAAAGACTCAACAGCGCATGACTTCCATGTGAGATGATCGTCTGGGTGATAGGAGCTCTGGCGAAGGAATCTAGGGGTACACCTGAGCATGGCCGCAGTGAAGAAGCGCTACGCCTGAGGACCGTTGCCATTCCGTACTACAACCAAATTTCCCCGTCGTCTCGACCAAGTGGCTCAGAAAGGTTACATCCCGCTGGTCTTTACGGCTCCCAAAAAGCTTGCTGACATGTGCAATATGGCGAAGGGAAGACAGAAGCTGGAAGGCAGCATCAAGTACGTAGACAGGTTCGTTCTGTGCAAAAGTGGGGTTGTTTATCGAATACTCCTGTCCTGTGACAAATACTGCATAGGACAGACCGGACGTTGCATTAACGTCAGACTGCAGGAGCAGCACGCCGGAGTCGGCTCATTGGCGGCGGGTAGGCAACTGGCCGACCATTGTCGCCACGGCCATGACTGCACGCCTCGGTTGTGCGAAACGAGAATTTTGAAAAAGTTCGCGTCCCAAATTAGCCGACAGATTTTCGAAGCATGCTACACAAAGTAAGATTTTGGATTATGCGCCCGCAAAACATCATTCTCGCGAACTGAAATTTTGAAAGGATACTGTATAAAGAAAGAATTTGGCTTGTGATTGAGGAAAACATCAGAGTCAACTAAAAAAGAGTTCTCCTATCTAGATGGAAATCTGTGCCACACACGCCTGCATAACAATGTCTTGTGATTAAGCAAACAAGGGAAAGGGAATGAGGGGCTCGTTATAAATATGAGAGAAGCCAACAGCCACAGAAACCAAGGGACAGAGGGGATTTTTATTTTATTTATTTTGTGCTGTTGTTCGATTTAAAATATTACTGAATATGTTATCGCTTAAAACTAAATGATTAGAAAAGCAGAAGAAAAAACCACATGCCGCCGGTGGGATCCGAACCCACGACCTCCGAATTACGCGTCCGGTGCTCTACCGCTGAGCTACAGCGACGGCTGTCAAATCTTCTGCTTTCGGGGGTGTTTATGTTTACAAATCTCCTAACCTTGAGAGTATGACAGAAGCCAACTGCCAGTGAAACCAAGGGGCACAGGGGATTTTTTTTATTTTTTTAATGTATTTATTTAATTTGTGGTGTTGATCAATTTAGAATATTACTGAATATGTTATCGTTTCATGCCAATTTATTATTCTAATAAATTAGCATGAAACGATAACATATTCAGTAATATTCTAAATTGATCAACACCACAAATTAAATAAATACATTAAAAAAAATAAAAAAAAATCCCCTGTGCCCCTTGGTTTCACTGGCAGTTGGCTTCTGTCATATTGTTAACGAGCCCCTCATTCCCCTTCCCTTGTTTGCTTAATTGCTTAGCAAGGGTCTCGGTTCTGGCAGCCTTGACGCCATAGGAAGCATAAGAGGGTTCTCACGCAGCTTCCACCCTCTTCGTTCGATGACGTTCTACGTCACACCTGCGGTAACTCAGGACGTTCCACGTCCGCCGCTTATGAACGTGGGTGGCGCTGATGAACACTCGCAAGGTTAGGTTACTTGTAAACATAAATACCCCCGAAAGCAGAAGATTTGACAGCCGTCGCCGTAGCTCAGAGGTAGAGCACCGGACGCGTAATTCGGAGGTCGTGGGTTCGGATCCCACCGGCGGCATGTGGTTGTTTTTTCTTCTGCTTTTCTAATAAATTAGCATGAAACGATAACATATTCAGTAATATTCTAAATTGATCAACACCACAAATTAAATAAATACATTAAAAAAAAATAAAAAAAATCCCCTGTGCCCCTTGGTTTCACTGGCAGTTGGCTTCTGTCATATTGTTAACGAGCCCCTCATTCCCCTAACCTTGAGAGTGTTCATCAGCGCCACCCACGTTCTTAAGCGGCGGACGTGGCACGTCCTGAGTTACCGCTGTTGTTGTTTGTTAGTTTCCAGGTGTGATTACGACGAACGTATGAATGTGACGTGTCTGAAGTAAAACTCAGTTGAAGGTCCGCGCTCCATTCTGTCTGTTTCTGTCTTCGTCCCTTGTCGTTCGCGCGGTTACAATAGGCATACAAGTACGAACAGCCACCAAGCCCACCTTTCCCTGTTAGCTATTGAATAATGACTTGGTCAGGTAGACAGGTGGAATTCTTGGAGGGCACGAGTAATATAGATGCTGCATTTCTCGCGTGTATACTCTATGCAGCAGAATGTGAAGCTTCTATGACGAACTGATCTACTGTTCCGGCTGCGGTGGCCTCAGTCCCACGGCCGCAAAATACAAAAAGAAAACGTCCGTGTGCTGTGGTACGCACGTTACAAAGGCCTACGTAGTCTAAACAAATTCGGATCATTTCACTAGAAGTTCCTTTAGCGCATGTGGGGTTGCAGAGCGTTCAAACGTGCACACCACACGACAATACCGTACGGTACCCTACTATTACTATTACTATTATATTGTGGTACAATGTTCGAGGGTTGGACGGAAACCCGTCTGGTCGGGGGTGTACATGAAGAAGAAGGCAGAACACCGACCAAAATAAAAATGAACACTTTAAACGACGTTTCGGCTCCCACACGGGAGCCTTGTTCACAAAAAGGTACAGACGTGAAAAGGCTGGCTATTTATGCTTTAAAATGTGCCCTAGGCAGCGGGCGTATGCACTAGGAAGTGCCCCGTCAGTGCGATTAAGAGTGTGGTCGGTTGTCTGAATGATTAATGATTCCAGATATAGGCGGCTTTTGAGATTCTTTTCGGTTTTTAAAATGCGCGCATTGCTCCAATCTATGTCATGCTGCCTGCTTTCAGAATGTTCGGCGAGTGCATTTGACGAAGCTTTCTTGTTTTCAGCATCATACTGGTGTTGTTTCAATCTTTTAACAAAGTTTCCACTTTCACCCACATACACATGGTGACAGTCTCTACACGGTATACTGTACACTACGCCCAGAAACTTTTCCTTTGGCAGGCAGTCTTTCACGTTCACGAGAGTTTGCCGCAACTTCTTCGCCGGCACATGTGACACCTCGACGTCGTAAGAACGCAGGATGCGCGCCAAGGTTTCGCTGATCCCGGGCACATATGGCACAGGTGCACGTTTCTTGGCGGCTGGGCAACTGTCAGATCGCGGGGGTCGCAACAGTTTGCGTTCCACAGCGTTGACGAAAGGCAACGGGTAGCCACATTCGGAGAGGTCCTTGCGAACTCTTTGACGGTCGGCTTTGGCGTCCTCTGGCTCTGTGCAGATGCGGTCTGCTCGACGAAAAAGCGAGGCAACCACTGATCTCTTGTGAGAGGCTGGGTGAAGGGAGTTAAAGTGAAGATAGCGGCCAGTATGAGTGCTCTTTCTTCCCGGGATATGTGCCCGGGATCAGCGAAACCTTGGCGCGCATCCTGCGTTCTTACGACGTCGAGGCGAAGACATGTGCCGGCGAAGAAGTTGCGGCAAACTCTCGTGAACGTGAAAGACTGCCTGCCAAAGGAAAAGTTTCCGGGCGTAGTGTACAGTATACCGTGTAGAGACTGTCACCATGTGTATGTGGGTGAAAGTGGAAACTTTGTTAAAAGATTGAAACAACACCAGTATGATGTTGAAAACAAGAAAGCTTCGTCAAATGCACTCGCCGAACATTCTGAAAGCAGGCAGCATGACACAGATTGGAGCAATGCGCGCATTTTAAAAACCGAAAAGAATCTCAAAAGCCGCCTATATCTGGAATCGTTAATCATTCAGACAACCGACCACATTCTTAATCGCACTGACGGGGCACTTCCTAGTGCATACGCCCGCTGCCTAGGGCACATTTTAAAGCATAAATAGCCAGCCTTTTCACGTCTGTACCTTTTTGTGAACAAGGCTCCCGTGTGGGAGCCGAAACGTCGTTTAAAGTGTTCATTTTTATTTTGGTCGGTGTTCTGCCTTCTTCTTCGTGGTACAATATTATACCATACCGTACCATACCGTAACCATACCATACCAGAAGTGAATTGGAGTTTTGCCTAACTGCAGTGCAGTTCAAGACCTACAGGAAAGCAAACACCGAACATCTAACAACAACGTCCTTTTCGAGTGTGCGTTCTAACTAGAAACAGGTGTTCAGAAACTCTATAGCGCGTCGGGACGCTCGCACGCGGTAAATTCATTTACTCGAATCATTCTGTGCATTTTCGTGGAATTATTCATATTCCATTGTCATCAACCTACAAACCCGACATTCTTACCCACTTTCTCATGCTCCGTACGGCCGCCGCGGTGGCTCAGTGGTTATGGTGCTCGGCTGCTGACCCGAAAGACGCGGGTTCGATCCCGGAATTTCTTTGGAGGAGAAATTCTAGAGGCCCGTGTTCTCTGCGGTGTCAGTGCACGTTAAAGAACCCCAGGTGGTCGAAATTTCCGGAGCCCTCCACTACGGCGTCTCTCATAGCCTGAGTCGCTTTGGGGCGTTAAAGCCCATAAACCATCCAAACCAATCATGCCCCGTACTTTGCTACGGCCCCTTTTTCAGCACACTTTTTTTTTTCCCGCAGACAGTCACTCTTTTGGAAAAGTTTGCCAGCTTACTGTGTGCAATCTCTTGAACTTATAAGTGGTCACGTGTGGTTTTATGTGTTGCTTTGCCAGTCGTTTCCTTCTGCTCGCTTTGTTTTGCTTGCATTTTGATTTGCAGTTTTACATTGTAATATTTTTTCTTTGTACCGAACTTCTGCTTGGACTTCACGGCCCGCAGCATGCAATAAATAAATGATTAAATAAATGAAATTAAATATAGTGAAACTTCTCTGTCCTCGACGCAGATTGCTCTTCGGACCATAGCGTGGTGAAGCCCCCTTAGGTGGCATTACGTGACTAAAAGCAACTGGTGGTGGGAAAATATTTCTTGGAAAGTGGTTTTCAAGGATAAAGTAAGCATTTTTTCTTATTTTTGCCAAAACTATTCTTCGAGGTGCGATTAAACTACACTGTCAGTTTCCACACGGAAATTTCCACGGTTTCGTAGCCGACGAGGTATGCCTTCTTTAGATCAGCAAAGCAAAACCAGAAAGATCAAAGGAAGCTATCGCATTTCTTAAATATTCACTATCGGTACGGTGAGACAGCTTCATGGCGTACGTTTTGCATGAAGCTAACCTCGGTTATTAATAACGGGTTTATAGAAACCGCCGTGAAATACTATCTACCCACTCCACAAAGGCGCTGCTATGGTGGCAGTGAGCATTAGGGTGCGAGTGGTTGTTCAGGCAAATTCATGTATCGGCATGGCGACGGCATAATCTCGCCATTCATCACAGGTTCACATCGAGACGAAGACGCGCAGTATCCTTGACCAGGGGGACTTTGCGCCTCTCCAACTGAAAGAGCAAGGAAAGTAAATTAGGCCCGGTGAAGCCGCATGCATATGAATTACGAAGGCCGGCACGTAAGGAAACGTGCGCGAGGCACTTGGAAATAAACATGCAAGAGGAGAGACATTTCGGAACCGGGCGTCCCTGTCCAGTTCAAGGCCGGTCTCGGTGGCCGCACGTGCAAGTTGCACACTGACCGACTAATCTGGCGGCCCGCTGTTTCGAGGGCACCCCGCTAGCACAGAGCCATTTAGAAGCGAGTCGAGCTCAGCGGCTGCACTCATTGAAGCGCCGGCAGAAATTCATCTCGCGACGCCGATGCGCGCCTCTAGGCAGCCAATGTACACAGCGCAGGATGAAGCCGCCGCAGGTAAGGTCACCCGAGAAATATATGCCTGTGTGCGTGTGTGCGCACGCCTGGAGGGTGGTCACTAGTATGGCTGCTCAAGCCGAGCGACACGCGATGTGGTCATATATGCAAGGTGCGCGGTGTAGATGCGACCCGGATTGCGCGCGACCGTTGGAGCATGGGCTGCTTGACGAACCCAGCTGGCCCGTCATCAATTCAGTGCCCGGGCTCTTTTCGCGCGCCAGCTTTGCGGTGCGCGAGAAACAACCAGAGCGAACTTTGGTCGTTAATTTTCGGAAGGTTTACGACCACCATTAAGAGAAAGGCTTGCTTGCCGCAGAGCAAAAGAGATAGTAGGTTTTTTTTGCGTCTCCAAGTCTATTACAAGCTGTGCGTGGTCTTTATTACTGCTTTATTTCTCTTGGTGGAGAGGGGCTGAAGAGGAGATTCTCGGAGGCGAGTAAAATTTTGTTGTTGCGATTATAATCAGCAATTTTAAGATATTACCTCGGTGACCGACCCTCAACTCTATCAATGGGAAGCTGTGGACTGCGTGTTCCTGTATAAACTATTTTTTTCTTTCTCACGAATGCTCGTGAGGTAGCTTCGTGCGTCAGACCATTAACCTCTCTGCTTATAGAAAACATGAGAAGTGCCTGACCCACCGTGGGATGGAGCCTGTGCTGTGAGAGGCACATTGCACCCGACCCGATCGATCACAAAATGATTATATCGTGTTATTAAATATAAAAGTCGTTTTTAGATGCCGTTTTGCAACACAAACCTATAAGAGTGCGATCTGACAATAAATCAAAGCTGAACGTAATCGATGTAAATAAAGGGAATTTTTTTTAAGGGAGCAAGGGGGCAGGGGGAGGAAATGGGCTGATGAGGACGAGGTAAATGATGTCTTTGAAAACTAGGGCTTTTTTTTTGTTCGGCAGTTAGCGGCTTTCGCCATCATCGTCATCAACACCCAAATTGCCACTATAGGACAAATGCCTCTCCCATATGCCTCGAAATAACCCTTTTCTGCGGCGCCCTACCCCCTCAAACTTCCTACCCTCATCCGTGCACCTGAGTTTGTAGCCCCCTCCGCTCTGCTTGCCTTGTCTTGGAATCCACCCCTAAACGACCATTGGTTATCATTCCTTCGCCTTAGCAAGGAAATGTCGTCAGCAGATCGGAGGTTACTGAGGTATCTCCATTACATTTTATCCCTATAACGTTTCCACATCCATTTCTCTGAACACCTGTTGTAAGCATGCGGTGCACAGTAGTGGAGAGATCGTGCCTCGCTGCCGGACACCCTTGCTGAGTAGGATTTTATCACTTTTTTTGTGGACGGCTATGATCGCTTGCAGGCCCTGTAGGTATTTTCCTGGATTTTCGCATATCTTTTGTCTTTCCTTATTTCATTCTTTGAGACATACAGGTGTCGCAGGTGTTGCAGAAAAAGGCAGTACGCCTGCCTGACAAAGGCCGCAGCGCCACAAGCGTTCGTACACTCTGCTGCAAACAACAATACAGCAAGTAATACATTCTTTAAAAATATAATAAATAACACTCCAAAGCAGCAAAACGTATAAGGGATTAAGCACTACTTCAAAAATGAATAAACGAGATTGAGGTACACAAAGAAGTTATTCATTAACACAGTGAAGAAAGTATCACTTAACAAATTTCGAGGTCAAAATTTGTAGCCGAATAGCTGTGCTTGGGCGGATGCCAATGAGTAATTACTCCCTTATAACAAATTTCTTCAACCCCATTGATTTTGAGGTTTGCAATTTTTCCAGTGTACCAGGATTTTGGTTCAGTAATGTCCATATTGGAAGTATAAGGCCGGTTTTTTCTAATTTTTGTGCGAATCAGTGGGAATTAATTTGTGTCATTCCTAAGGTTATGTGGAGTTTCTTTTCTGGCAAAGGTCTGATTAAACTCTGCGTGAAAACAGTGTCTGCGTCGTAATGCCTCCAGTGACAATTTATGAAACGAGAGGTAGTCAATAGGAAGTATGCCAAGTTTATCAAAGAACGGCTTAGTATGTGCAAAGAAATCAAGGTTACAAATTGACCGTACTTATCTTTTTCTGCAGCCTGAAAAGTGATATCAGGTTAGTTTCAGTACCGCATAAAAAAGGGAATAGTGTAGACGAGAATGTATTAATTGTAAATACAGCTGTTTTTGTTTTTAGATTGTGAGGAGTATAATGTTTTACCATGTAATCAATCCTGCCGCTCGGAAGGAGTCTACGTGAACTCACCAACAAAGACTCTTGTGGAACCATACACCTAAAATATTTACGCATGACGTATTTTGTATAATGCGGTCCCCAAACTTCAACTCGTAGTTGCACCTCAGCTGCTTTCCTTTGGGTCTCAATATAACATACTTCGTTCTGTCACAGTTTAATTGCTGTCGATGTGATGACAAGAGAAGAAAATACTCGGGTCATCAGGATGTAACGCTATTCTGCACGTGCTCAAGATGCAAACTATGTCGCTGATACACAGCAGAAATAAAACTCTGCCTAGAATTGACCCCTGAGGAACCGCACAGTCCAACATTGGAGGACAAGATTTTGAAAATTGACAAACTGTAAGGTATTTCTGCAGAAATATCGAAGGTAATGGTTCATTCTTCCAATATGTAGCAAAATCTTTCTTTTATAGCGTTTCCATCACTCGCATCGAGCAGTTAAGACTGCCATTGAAACCCAATAGAGAAAGGCATTTGACGACAAAAACAAAACAAAAAACGTTAATAGCAAAATACTGCAAGCCTGCCGACAGGAGATCTGCGGATATATTGATTGTCATCGAGAAAGCTTACTATATATGGAAAAATTGCGCTCATAAACTTTTTCCCGTTCAAAAATGCTTTTGTCCAGAGTTGTTGGGTATGCGTTTTCGTGAGGTGAGATAGTTTTTAATTAATGCATACGCCACACCTATTATGCGAAACCAAGGTAGCTTTTTGAACAAAATATCGTGATTAAATTCCACTTTAAGTGTATAATTCTGCTTTCCAGTACCTCTTCTACACCGTGCTATACAAGATTCGCTTTGCAGAGAGAATATTTCCTGGCCCAGGGTAAAGAAGTAAATTCATGTGTTATTATTGAAAGCTCGAAAAGTAACATCAGTTTAAATTATTCCTAATTGATTGATACTGTTCCGTTATAAATAGCTCCCTCTGCATAACCATTTTCCCATTGCATGACCTCAAAGCCTCAGCCTCACAAGTCATGCCTACCTTCCCTCCCTTCTCCGAAGAAAAAAAAACGCTTTCCATCCTTTGCGGAGTAGCCCATGGAGAGCTTGAAGAAGGCAGAACAGCGACAAAAAAAAATGTGAACCTTTAAATGGCATTTCGGCTACCGCACGGGAGCCTGATTCACCTTTTAGGTGAACAAGGCGTGCGGGAGCCGAAACGTCATTTAAAAGTTCTTTTTTTTTTAGCTGGTGTTCTGACTTCTTTTCTTCTTCATGTACACCCCCGACCAGACAGGTTTCCGTCAAACCCTCGAATTTCCCATGCAGAGCTCTTGACCCTTTCATTCCACACTAATGCAATTCGCTACAGCGGCCCAAGGACCCAAGTAGTGGGAAGCTGTTGTATAAATCGCCACATAAGCCCTGGCTGCCCACGAAGTGGATCGTGCTGAACTGCGCCCTAACCGCTGCGTAAAGGCTGCTGCGTAAACGGCACCGGTCAATACCGGCAGGGAGGCATTGTGTTAGCGTAACGCCCCACGGCTCCCCGTTCGAAATGGAGCGCGCACTCGGTTCGGTAACGATCTTTCATTGTTCCACCCTGGTCAACCGAATCGCCGCCCGTCAGGAGCCGCGGTCCAAAGATTCAGCCGTCGGCTCGGTTTCTTTTCGGCTGCTTTTACCATTTTAGCCAGAAATATACAGCGCCACCTGGGCGTTTTCTCATGCTTGCTACAACCAAAGGAAAGAACGTTAGCGTGGTTGTGGCCGCGTCTATTTCCTTTGTTTCGTGCGAGTGTGTATGAAAGGAGTAAAGTTTGTTCGTTTCTTCACAGGAAGGTTCCCAATACCCTTCCTCTAGTTAATTCGGCATGAAAGAAGACCAGGAGGCGTTGTGTCTTGCAGATGATGACAGATATAAGAGAAGCATATATTTACAACATATACAAGGAGCAAAACTGGAAAACAGCAGACATGAATTTACAAAGGGAAAAACAAACTGCGCTACTTTACTCTTCGACCCCGCAGGTTAGAGCCTAGTAGCAGAATGTTTCATGCTAAGCATGGAGCCCCAGCTCAGGCTGGTCTCCATCCGTTTACTTCGGTTTTTATAACCGTAACAAACAAAGAAATGGGGCGGTGATTTTCAGTGGCCCGCCCCAAACATCAATTTTCCAATCATTGACCTACCCCGTGGGTTGAGCTCAGCCTCAAACCCAGGGTCTCGCTAAGAAAACAAAAATAAAGAACAAATACAACACCACTCTCTCGTCGGAAAGAGCATGTACATCCTCTCCCGTTGGGGCTCTCCTTCCGACCTGTCCCAAGCACACCGCCGCCCCCCCTCTCCACTCGCACTGCAAGTCAAGATCTTGGTACAGATGCGTACCCCCTGTCCTCAGTGCTTGTCATATGCAAACAATAGATGAGAGAGAAGCCGGTACGGCACAGACGGCGGGGCGCTCGGACAAGAGTGATCGATGAGCGGGCGGATAAAAGTGAGGAATGCATGTCGTTCCCCACATCGCCAGAAAAATGCTCGAATCGTCCTTTCCTGGGCTCTCTCGGTCGGCTCGGCATACCAGCTACGACAGGGTTCCTATTTTCCCCCACAAATTGATAGAGACACCGTGAAGATAGCAGTGCGTCAAAAGACGAACTCCCTACTGCACTGTGCTTGGAGGGGCTTTCGTTCATAATGGACAGCCCCTTCCGTGGGGGCAGCGCCCTGCACCGTGGTAGCTGGAAATGAGCGTTGACCCATCGGGCGCCTTTCCGACGTTAGCGTATGCATAAGGGGGGATAGGGGTGGGGGCGCCCTGAAGGTAGCGGCGGTGCTGTCGTTCACAATGGACAGCCACCGCCGCGAGGGCAGCGCCCTACACAGTAGTTGCAGCTAGAATTTAGCAGCGGCCTTACAAAAGGGAGAGAGATAGAAGGAGATTTGCTTGTTCAGAATAATAAAATATTATGTGATATGAATAGGGAAATGTTTCAACTTGCGGGTATAGCGAATGGGCGCGAAGCTTCGAGAGCCACAGCTGGCAGAATCAACTGTGTTGCCTGCCTGTACGTACTTCCGTGAAGTGTTGGACAGAAAGGCAACCGAGCCCCTCGGAGTACACAAGGACCGCATCGAAGTACTTCGTCTTCGTTTGGTTATGTTGGTTTTCTAACGGGTGAGCGAAAAGCCCCTAGGGAAGCAGGTGGCCCACCTGCCACCTAGGCCACGTGGCCTGACTTCATCACAACCTGCCCACCGGATTCTGAGAAAACCGGCTACCGTAGCAGGTGTCAGTGAAAACAACGACTTGCCGCGAGAGGTTAAACTAACGACTTGAGACATTGACAAAAGTAACATGCTTTCTCTTAGACAATTTAGCAGCTGCCGGAATAAAAATAAAAAAATAAGCATTGTATTTTTTCAAACGCCAGGGGGCAGCCGGGTTTGAACCGGGGACCTCTCGATCTGCAGTCGAATGCTCTACCACTGAGCTATACCCCCAGACAGTATGCAAGCCAGTTCAGCCGGTTAAAATGACACATGCTGACGCCATTGACAAAAACAACATGCTGCGTCATTCCCTTAGCCAATGTAGCGGCTGCGGAAATAATAAAAAAACGCCGCATTTATGCGAGCGCGAAGGGGCACGCGGATTTGAAGCGGGCCCTCTCAATCTGTTGTTCCCCACATACCATACCAGAGACCGCAACTCTTAGAACGATTAATTCGAGCTCCTGACACTGAACCGAAGTCTTCCCTTAAACGAATAACCTCATCGATGCTTGGTTTATCAGAGTAGAAAAACGTGAGGTCATCAGCATAGGCTAATACCTTAAGTTCGTGACCCATAATACGAAAACCATTGATAGCTGCACTGTTTATAACACTTAGACAAAGAGGCTCCAAGTATAATGCGAACAGAAGCGGGTACAGCGGGCAACCCTGCTTCAAAAAGGACTGAATTCGGACTGGTTGTGAGAGACAGCCATTAATAATCAAGCGCGTTGAACAGTTTTGGTAACAAAGGCATATCCCAGTAGAAAGAACTGAACCAAGATTGACGTGAATTAGAAGCGCAAAAAGAAATGAATGGGATACCCGATCGAACGCCTTTGCAGGTCAGTTTGAAGCAGTACTAATTGTTCATGAGCGTCACTGCAATACTGCAGCATGTGCGCGCTATATGTAGATTAGATTGTATTGACCGACCCCTGAAGCCACGTGTTCGATGGAGCCTAATAAATGTAGTCATTGCAAGCTGTACCAGATTTGCGAGAACTTTAACAAAGATCTTATAATCAACATTAGAAAGCGTGATAGGTCTGTAGCCATCTATAAATCATAGTTTTTTCTTATCGTCAGTTTTCGGCATTAAGACCAACGTTACTTGATTACCTGTGCAGTTTGCAAACTCCGCTGCAGTTCGGCGGCCAAACGTGCCCCATTCGGCTCCCTCTCGTGAGGTGGCGCTTTCGACGCTGTTGGCCTAAAGCCCCTCGATAATTTGAAAGTAGCGACACTCTCCTCCACTCCGGCGTTTTCCTCCTCGAATATCCTCGCCCGCCGGCTGCGCGCGCTGCACACGGCACGCTTTTTTGGCCATCGCTCGCTCGCCGTCCGGGCAGTTGGCTGACACATGCGCGCGCTCTCAAGTTCGCGCTTTTTCCACGCTCTGTTATTGAATAAAAACACGAGAAAGACATGCGACACGCGTGACTACCACGAGCCACATAAATTAGCGTCTCGTACGCGCAATGAAAGTGCCAATTACGAGCGCTTGGGGCACGAACAAAACCACTTGCTGCATATATCTCACATTCTTTTTGACTTTTCAATACCGTCTGTCTCAGCACGCCATAGCATATGAAGCATAATATTTACAATATATTTAAACATTCCTGAATATTTTCAGCATACCAATGTTTAGTTAAAGGTAAATTCACTTCGAACTAATTATCGCGGAAGTACAGTTTATGAAGTTGTTCACGAGTGGAGTTTCAGATGTAAGATGGTTGCTGGAAACAAGCTGGGGCATTTGCTTCGATGGCCGTCCTAAAATTTTTCATTAAGGTTCAGTCTGAGTTTGGCACCGCGTAGTGCACATGCAACGGCTTAATCGTTTTTGTAGTTAAGAATTTTCGCGGCGGCTTGAAAACGAATATGAACTTTTTTCTATTAAGCATGAAACGACTTCAGCTCCCGCTGTCGGCGACCTTGAGGTGATGTCGAGCCGAACCCGAGAGCCAAAGATCCGCGCACCAATTTTCCGTCATCCGAGGAAAGTGTCCGCACCCCAAATTTGGTCCTCTCAACCACCGAAATAATTGACCTTGTCCGAATTTCATCAAAATTGGTGTCAAGCCGAATTTTAATATATGACGAATTCAATGGTGAGCTCCAAAATTAGGTGGGCTATCCCCAAAATTTGTCTCTCTGGAACCCATTAATTTGACGTCTTCCATATTTGACCAACATTGGGGTCCAACCTTATTTGACTATAGGAAACTCAATGCTGGCTTCCAAATTTAGGTAGACCACCCCCAAAGTTTGGCACACTTGGGCATTTTACGCCCACATTCTATTCCTTTTTAAATCCGCTTAAAGAGATGTTACGTTAGGAAAGAAAAAAACTGATAGCAACGACCGTGACAAAACCCAAGAGAAAGTTATAGGGTCTTAGCAATTTGGTCAGCCACAGTCAAGGCTATCCTGAAGCAAGTGCCTGACTAATATAAGTCTTGAGTATAAATACAGTCACAATACGACACACAGTTCTTCAGATGCAATGTTTATTACAGATGAGTCGTGTTGTTTTACGCCGAAATATACATACAAACCACGTTATAAGCCAGCTGTGGACATCTGTCACCCGTTGGGTGCAGTCCTCAAAACAAAACACAGAAAACAAAAACATACCTAGGGAAATGAAACAGCTCAGATGTAGGCCTATAGTTTTTGAGCGGATGATGTATTCAACAAAAGGCTCCGCGACCATGCTCAACTAAAGCAAATGGTCACAAACTGTAGCAATGAATATACAAAAATGGCATGCATTGGATATATACAATACTTGAGTACATTCAGGTAACAATGGAAAGCACTGAAGTGATTAAAAAATGAATTATTTATGTGAATGCAATATAAAGTCTTTTCCGAGAATGTGGCATTGATAATCTCACCTGGTAGAAGCGTAACGGTTCAGCAAAACAACAAATAAGCGCAGATCGTTAGACAAGTTGCATTCATAAAAAAAAATCTAGGTTAAATCTCGCTCGGGACATGCGCCACATTACTGCGATGTGCACCATTACCAGAGGTTCGAAAAATTTACCGCACCGCGGATACCGCTCCACGCATACCAACACTTTTGGTCAAATGTTTAGGGGAATCCCCAAAAGTGGAGTAAATTTGTAATAAGGGAGTAATTACTCATTGTCATCCACCCAAGCGCAGCCATACGGCTACAAAGGAAAGCTATACAGCTTTCTCAGAAACTTCGCAGTTAAAGAAATACGTCCTGGTCCGAGGTTCGAACCCGGGACCACCGCTACACCGGAGCAGTCGCTCTACCAATTCAGCTAACCGGGACGGCAAGCTGATGGTAGGGCGAGAGCGAATTGATCAATAACTCGAAGTGGGAACATTGTTCGTCAAATGTTTAGGGGAATCCCCCATCCCCCTTTGTAGCCGTATGGCTGCGCTTGGGTGGATGTCAATGAGTAATTACTCCCTTATTACAACACTTTTGCTTCCACACTTGCTAACACGTTGAGCGGAACCAAGTGGCAACAATAACACGCATAACGACGCAAAATGATGAGTGAATTAAGTGAGGCTATTGGCTTTGTGGTGCGCATGCATGCAGTTTCAGTATACACAGTCGCTTGGAAGAAATGCACAGTTGCTCGCAGAGGTGGGCAGTCTTCGTCGGGGTAAAGTTCTTGCGGCCGATGTTGTGCAGCCGCTTTTTTCTTCTAATGCTGTCTTTCTTGCCGCTCGGAATCGCGAAAAGAGGAAAGGCTTTTTCACGCCGGCTTGTGCACTGAAATGCGCAGCAACTCGGCATAGTGCAGCACTAAAAGAGCGCGAATAACGCGAAGTGCAAGCGCGCAATGCCAGGGAGCTCGGTCGTAGCAGCGGCGGCTGGCCAAAAAATGGCGCCGACGAAAAATGAAAACACAAAAAGAGCGAACTTTCCGCGCGCTTCTCCCGGAGACCGCCCGCGGAGCCAATCACCGTTGAGAAAAGCGCCGATGGGAGAGGTGAGAGAGGAGGATCGGCGAGGGAGCTTGGCGCGGCGGCATAGTTCACAGAAAGACGCTACTTCCAAATTATCAAGGGGCTTTATGTTGGCCCGCTCCGGCCGGTCTCTCGTCACACGAGCTATCGCTATCAGACGAGCGCGCCGTGTTTCACGCCACTTTACGCCGGTAATTCCTGTTTAACGAAGATATTTCCAAGACAGGGCACAAATATTATTCTGAGTGTGCAACTACAGTGACATTAAGGCTGCGCGAACGGTCCTGGGCGGCAGAGGTGCGATCGGGATGTCTGAATCGTTACCTATTCCGATGGGCCATCTGGTTCTTGGTCGGGTATAGTTTTTGTTTCCTTTACTTCCCTGCAAACTAAATGACTCTTTGCTTACGGCGAGCCATGGCACGGTAAATGAGCCGCATGTTGCCGAAAATATCGAAACCTAAGGCCAAGTACCATCGGTTTGAAGCAAGACAGTCAACCATGCATACGTGCTTTCTGCAAGACTACCACCATGAAACTTCGACGTTATTAAGGTCATAAAACGCGAAAAATGACGGCAATAGCACAGGTCAGAATGAAAGAAGTTTATTCAATTCATATAGGAAAAAAACATATACATCTTAATGGGCCGAACAGTTACAAGAGGCGTGTTTTTTTGTTTGCAACAGCCTCCTTCTCCTTGCTCTCTAAACGGTGATTAACATCTCGAGAGAAAAAGTGCGTTCTTGTAGCAATAACAAAGTTCAGTATCTGACAAGTGAATGCCGACAAGTGCTGAGCACAACCCTAGCGAGCAAGGCTGCACTTCTCTAGCTCTTCCAGCCCTTTCCAGAAAATGATTGTAGCCTTGGCGATGGTCAGTGTGTATTGCGGTCGCACATTACGTAGAACGCTGGTCTTGCCTTGGTTTGGGAGCAGACAGGTCGACAGCTCGGCCGCACCGACTCACGGACACATAGCTCGCGTGCGCCGACGCAGTTGCAGCCGGAGACAACGCCGCACGAGCTGCGTCGCTCGAAACGCACTTATATAAATGTGGCAAGGACACAGAGGAGCAGCGATCAACTTGCAGCGCAGTTTAACCCAACGCCTGGCACAAAAACGCTTCGCTGTAGTCTTCGCTGATGTGGTCAGCGTGGCTACTCTGCCGAGAAGCCGGTCAAACAGCGACGAGAGCGCCCCCGCTCGGCGGTACAGGCAAGGGCGACATCCGCGGCGTCGGAGTTTGCAAACTGTAAAAGTGATCTAGTAACGTTGATTAAGACAATATGACTTTTGGTGAATGACTGTGGCAAAATTCTAACATCAATGCTCAGTCAATTTTTGAACTCGGCTGTACCCCCGGAAAGGAAGGCTGCCAGCTCAGCTGGTGTTATCGACACTTTATGACGCCACTGACAAAACCAATATGCCGCGTCATACCCGTGGCCAATGTAGTGGCTGCGGAAATAAAAATAAAAGAAAATAAACGCCGCATTTTCGCAAGAGCCAGGGGTTACCCAGGTTTGAACCGAGTACCTCTCGATCTGCCGTCGAATGCTCTACCACTTAGCTATACCCCTTTCTTCTTTTTCTTTATTGCATGGAAATAGTGCCGAAAAGAAAAATCTAAGCATGCTTACGCCACAAAACACCAGAACGCCATACCCGTGCATGACCCTACTTTCCAAAACATCAAAAATCTGGGAGGCACACACATGCATCCAGATAGGGGAGCCAGCAAGGTGGCTCTTGCGGGGCAGGATATACTCCCCGCACCATAGCGCATTGTTCACGAAACACAGATTTAGACGACCGTGGTGATTCGGCGTGGCGGTCCATCATATGGCTTTTCCAGAGACTAAATAGTCCCAGCAACATAAATAGATCATATGGCACAACACAGTTTTTCTCCACAGGCAAAGGAACGGATGCCGTAGGGTGTGACGTCAATGTCGTTCTTAATTGTTCGTTGTAATATGTCCCAGAAGAACACAGCATCAATGCACAGAATGAAACAATGGTGAACTGTCTCTGGTGTACTACACAGGCGGCAATTCATTGTCCATGGCCCAAGCATCTCCTCAGCATGAAGCCATGCCTTCACATGCAGCGTAGATGTGTGCACTTTAAAGGGAAGCTGAAATAGTTTTTTGAGAATTAGAGGTTATTCAAGAATTCGAATCTCTCAAGCTTCTACATAAAGCATGCAAAGTGTTTTTCTATTAGCATTTAAAATGCTGACATAATCGTCGATTAAAACTGCGACGATGTTTAGGCTTCTCCTCACTACTTTGGAGGAGTGCGAGAAAACTCGGCAGAGACATCATTATTGCCGAACTTTCAGGTGTCCACTGCTTACGCCTGCATGCTGCTGTGCGTCGTCAGATGGCGCCAAACAATGCATGGCGTCGGTTTTCTTCCATGGAATAACCGTTCCTTCGCTGGAAACGTAGGACAGTCATACGTGACGTCATTATCGGGGCATCTGCCCGTCGCTGTGTACTTCAGAGAAGCTGAACGCCGACGACGACTTTATTCGGCGATTACGCTACCATTTCAAATGCTAGAGCAAAACGATTTCGCAGGCTTTACCCGCACATTTTGCACATTCGGTCACCTTAACCTCATCGAATTCTAAAACCGCTTCAGTTGCCCTTTTAAAGCAGAATGTTTTTACAGCAGAAGAAATTCACATTCGCCTAACACGTTTTAAAACACTGGTGTCAAGGAACTCCACAAAAGGTTGCTGATACAACAGTACAAGAAACAAATACTCTGTAAGTGCCTGAGTCATTTACCTTCTGGAGAGGCTATACAGGTAGACTAAAGAAAAGAGCACAGTGAGGAAATTGAAGGTATCAGCAACTTCCTTCAGGAATCCCCATAAAGGCCCCTCACGAATGTGTCCAGTCGGTGCGAACAGGAACGGCAAACGAGCACTGACTCGCCTAATAAGCACAGCTACTTAAAAAAGGTGGTTTGCCGATCTGAAAAAGAAAAAAACGTGAAACAAGCTGATGCAAGAAGAAGTGAACAAGACCTATTCCACGAGACTCTAGAGAAAGAAATAGGTTATCGCGACGCATGGGTTCCCGTTGGGAACGCCATACGGAGGTAGCAATTACTCTGTGCATCTCCTGCACTGTCTTCTTCGCACAGGGGAGAACCTGCAGCACATAGGCAAGTTTTGCAAATGTAGCAGACTTGAGCCCGAGCAAGCACTGACAGTTCTCTACGCAACCAACCTTGGTTTTGTCGCCTATGGAAATTATCTGTGAATCCCAGTAGGCTCCGCTGTTGCGAATTTGGTGAAGCGGAACCCCTAGGTAGCGAAGGGTCCCGCAGTCCCAGCTTATGTCGCCATAATGACTAGGCCTTGTACCCCATGGTCCAGCCAAAACCCCTTGGATTTACCTAAATTAAGAGCCGCACCTGATACCTCGCAAAACTGTTCAGTCAAATTTAATTCCTCAAGCACACTCGTTTGTCAGTGCAAAACTGATCTACACCCCCGGAAAGGAAGGCTGCCAGCTCAGCTGGTGTTATCGACACTTGGTGACGCCATTGACAAAACCAGCATGCCGCGTCATACCCGTGGCCAATGTAGCGGCTGCGGAAATAAAAATAAAAAAAATAAGCGCCGCATAATCGCAAGCGCCAGGGGGCACCCGGGTTTGAACCGGGGACTTCTCGATCTGCAGTCGAATGCTCTACCACTGAGCTATACCCCCTTTTTTCTTTATTGAATTTTCTTTATTTCAATAAAGACTGAGCTATACCCCCGGATTGCATGCAGGCCAGTTCAGCCTGTTCAAATGACACTTGGTGACGCCATTGACAAAACCAGCATGCCGCGTCATACCCGTTGCCAATGTAGCGGCTGCGGAAATAAAAATAAAAAAAATAAGCGCCGCATAATCGCAAGCGCCAGGGGGCACCCGGGTTTGAACCGGGGACCTCTCGATCTGCAGTCGAATGCTCTACCACTGAGCTATTTTTTTTTCTTTATTGCCTTCAAGAAAACAACACAAAAATACAGACACCAAACTTTGAAAACCAGCAACCTGCCAGATCTTCCTGGCTGGCCATGTCAAGTTTAAAATTCTCTCAACAGAGTCAAATTTTCCATCCTGGGTAGCCAATCGGGTACACATGCTTGCAGTTTCATCACTTCCACAAATCTACGTACATTTTCCCGAAAATACATGCGGGCTGGTCTAGCGTCAGAGTCGCAGTAATACCCCGCCATTCTGGAGCGCCACATACTATGGAGGCCCCAGAGCATTACCTGATCAAACGGGAACCCGTCCAGGTTTTCAATTGCCAAATATCTGATACCGTGGGGATGAAGCGGCAGTTCTCTTTTAAGTGTTCGTTGCAAAACGTCCCAAAAAAACACACCCTCCCAACAGTGAAGAAACACATGGTCTATTGTTTCGGGGCACTTGCATATTAGGCAATGCGAACCCCACGGTAGGAATAAACCCCTTCCCTCCAAAAACCCTTTAACTGATAGTGTCTCGGTATGCAACTTGAAGAAGAAAGTTTTGGTTCCTGGCTGTACTTGCATTCTTTTTACTCTTTTCAGAACATCCCCTCCGTGGCCTCCATCGTACAAAGCTCTGTACATGGGCACTGGAAAAACAACATCACACAGATCTGCGTATAGCTTTTTCCGCTTCACGTCACTTAAATATTCTCTCGAAAAACGCACAACAAGAAATTTAACGCTATCAGCAACTTCTCTGAAGTAACCTAAAGTTCTTCCGGAAAAATAATTTGTTCCCACAACAAAATCAGGCAAAACACGGGTCAACCTTAGTTGACACATAGTTCTCAAAAAAGGGTCACGCACATCTCGAAAAAAGAAAAACCTGTTTACAAGCTGGCGCAGAAACAGATGTCCTAGCCCAAGGCCACCATCTTTCACACGTCTAAACAAATTCGTCCGTCTGCACCGTTCCCAGGTCGAGGACCAAACAAAAACAGCTAAAATGCGATGTATCTTCTGTACATTTGCCCGGGAACAGTGCAACACTTGCATGACGTACCACAGTTTGCTTAAAAAGAACAAGTTACACACCGTCGCTCTCGCAAAGATTGATAAATGTGCCCCCTTCCATCTATCTGATTTCTCCCGTAGTTCGTTCGCTTGTTCTTTCCAATATGCATCACTGTCCCGGTAGCAATTTAGTGGCACTCCTAGGTATTTTGGGGGGATAGTTACCCAAGTCACATTTGCAAAAAGATCTGGGGTTGATGGCCAACCCCCATGCCAAAGTCCCTGGCACTTTGCCCAGTTCACTTTACTTCCGGTTGCCTTCCTGAAACTGTCAACTGACACAACAGCCTCCCGTATGCTCTGCTGATTCACAGCAAACACCGCTAGGTCATCCGCGTACGCAAGCAACTTGACTTCAGCTGCCTGCAACCTAAAACCTTGAACAGCCTCGTTCTTAATAATGTTCAAACATAGTGTCTCTATGTAAATGGCAAACAAAAGTGGACTGAGGGGGCAGCCCTGGCGTACCGAACGTTGCACCCGAATGGGGGCCCCCAGACTCTTGTTTATAATTAATCTCGTAGTGCAGCTGCGGTACGCCATGGCCACGCCCTCTCGAATTACGGAACCTACATTCGCGTGGTCCAGAATACTGAGCAAAATTTCGTGGGCGACACAGTCAAATGCTTTTTCGAGGTCTAGTTGGAGGATGGCCACACATTCATTAGTCAGATCACAACACTCCAGAACCGATCTTGCCGTGTGTATGTTAGTCATAATTGATCTCCCCTTTATCCCGCACGTTTGATGAGGGCCGACAATATCCTGAATTACTGACTGCAGCCTCCTTGCTAGCACTTTCATTAAAATTTTATAATCGACATTAGTCAAGGAAATTGGCCTGTAAGCTGTGACCTGCTGGAGCTTTTCCTCGTTATTTGTCTTGGGAATTAGAATAGTGTAAGATAACCCGTATGACAGCGGCAATCTGTTTATTTCGTAGGCTTCTTGGTACAACGCAGTCAATATTGGCGCTATTTCGTTCTTAAACCCCTTATAGAAAGCTGCACTTAAGCCGTCTGGCCCAGGCGACTTTCCCATATTTAAACTATCGATTGCTTTTTCGACCTCGAGTTCTGTGATTGGCATCTCTAATCTTTTCTTCGTGTCCTCGTCTAGTCGTGGCATAGCCTTAAGAAACTTTTCTTTGAACAAGTTTATGTCGACGTCCTGTTTGTTAAAAAGCTGCTGGTAATATTGGAAGAAGCCTTGTCTGATATGTTCGTCATCTGACGATAACATGCCACCCCATGCAATCTTATCAATATGATTTTTCTCTGCATGAGCCTTTTCTAATGCCAGTGCTCTTTTCGAGGGCGTCTCGCCCATGCTCCAGCTTTCCGCCCTTGCCCTCACTAACGCTCCTTGGTATCTGTCTTCTTCCATCAACGCAAGCTGTTCTTTTATTTTCCTAATATCTTCTATCCATTTGCCGGGTGCCTTACATTCTTGCTCATGTAGTTTTTCCAGCAAAGCCTTTAGCTGGGTTTCTTTAATTTTCTCCTGATACCGCAGGCAACTGGACCTATCAATGGCCTTTATTTTAATCTGTTCTTTGCACATCTCCCATTGCTTCCAGATTTCGTACAATGTGCCCGGCCTTACTTTAATGAGTTCATTTAGTACAACCTGTCTAAAGGCTTCATCACTGAGCAATTTGTTGTTAAGTTTCCATAACTCCCAGCTAAATGCATTCCTTCGTTTTCTGGTGCCGAATACGCATTTCACTAAGCAGTGATCCGTGAATGTCATGGGCACAACTTGGTATTCATTACATACGGGAATCAAATCCAGCGACACATAAATTCTGTCAAGGCGCGCGTGGCTCGCACCTTGGAAGTGCGTGTAATGTACGGCGCGCGCTCCCCCCAGGTACTCAGCCACATCTTCCATATTCCACTCGCTAGTTAACTGGCACAACACATCAGTACTCTTGTCTCTGAAGCCGCGTGTGCTGGTTTTGTCCCGAGCATTCAGTACACAGTTGAAATCGCCCAGCATTAGAACCTGCCTCTCCGTACTTAACTGCTGCATAACATTCTCGAAAAACACTGCTCTTTCCTCAACAATGTTAGGGGCATACACACAAATAATGCGCCACTCAGCATTGGAATATGCAAAATCGGCTACAACACACCGTCCTGACAGACATGAGTAGTGAGCCTGTACAATCAGTCCGGGCAGCTTTTTGACAAACAATACACACCCAGCCGATGTCCCTACCGCGTGGCTCACAATGGCGTAAAATCTAGCCGTGAAACGTTGCACCATGCCCCCGGTCTCTTCCTCCCCATCAACCTTTGTTTCTTGTACGGCAAGCACATCGATATCATGGTCACTAAGCAGGCGGTGTACTTGGCTCTGCTTCTTTTTGGCTGCCAATCCCCTGACATTTAACGTGGCTACACTCAAAGGGGTTTCAGGCGCCATTTTCATAAAGGGTGAATAGACCGAAAGCATGGTGCTTACCTTCCTCGTCTAGCGCGCGGCTAGACGCCGTCGTTGGAACCGCCTCCGTCTGGTGCGAGCGGCTGAACTGGCAGCGGGGGCGCTTTGTCCGCTGCACGCCTCTCCGAAGAAAGGTTTGGCCGCGGACGTAGTGTGGACCGCCGGGGTTGGACTGTTTTTGCTGGCGGCTCGTCGACACCGGGGACTGTTGCCTTGTCACCTTCGAGATCGGTCTGTGTGTGGGGTCGCTTGGCTGGGGCTGTGACGCTTGGCGAACGAGTACCGCTGGTGTCCGGGTGCTCCTCACCGTTATCCTGCTCCATGTCGTCTGCCGGCTGAGGTGACGTCTCTTCCTCTGACCTAGGGAGGTCAGGTGTAGCGTCACTCCTCCCCGCACCGCTGGCAGCATTGATGTCTCGAGGGGAGTCTCCCGACGAGTCTGTCTCCTGTGCCTGCGTACGCTCTTCTCCGGTTCCCTTTGCCGCCTCCTCTGCCTCGACTACGTCCATAGTGAGCTCTGCCGACCGCTCCCTCGTTCCAGGTCCCGCGGCCGAAGCGTACGTGAGCACACAGTCAGCCTCCTCATGTCCGTAGCGCCTACATTTCGAACATCGGGGCACCTTACATTCGCGGCGGACGTGTCCCGTGCCTCGACAGCGTAAGCACTGCATCGCCCGCCCAGGCACAACGACAAGGGCTAATTCCCCGGCGACTCGCAGCTGGTGCGGTAAGTCATCTACCTTGATGCCCGGCTTCAATTTCAGGAGCACCGCCCTCGTGGTGGACCCCTTCTCCTTGACGCCTTGAACTCGCCACCTCTCCCGGGTCACTTCGGTCAAGTTCCCAAAAGCCGCAAAGGCCGTCCGGATGTCATCATCTGCCACGCCGTGCAACATCCAGTGGAGTCGCAGCTTCACTTGTTGGTCTTCGGGATCGATGATGAGGCAGCGGCGACCTTTAACTTCCAGTTCCTTGAACGCCGCCAGCTTCTTTGTTGCTTCTGTGCTGGTTAAGGTGACAGCCCACACATGGTTGATCT